>NC_062970.1:46831213-46932261 GCF_023119035.1 Salvia hispanica | reverse complement strand
AGGGTTTTTGGCCCGGCATTTAACAAGAGATTTTTACATAAAAAATAAAGTTTTGGATTTAGATTAGACGATAAAAAGTTGCTTATTTGACTTTTTTAGTTTATTCCAAAAAATGTATAATCATAGCAAATATTTAGGTTTTTTGTGCTATACATTGCATTTTATGTAATTTAATCAATTGGGATAGTAAAAATGAGGTAATAGTATTATTTTTTGGGGAAGTTGTGTTGTTTTAACATATTACCACTACAATTTTTTGTACAAATGTAATTTATTGAGTAATTAATTAGTAGTACGAAAATTATAATAATTGTAATAATTTTGACTGAAATTATAAATAATTAATGATGATAAAAAAAATTTAAATTACAACTACTACTCCATAAATGCATCCTCCATGAACTTTCAAAGCACGTTGACGCGCATTCACACTTACAACTCAAAATTTTTATAATCGTAAATAATAATTTTAAAATATGGTTTATATATTTTTGTAACAATAAATCAAACAGAATAGAGTTAAAGACTATAAATGGCAAAAATTTTAAAAACCAATGACCACATGACAAAATCTATGAAATGTTAGTTATACTATGATTCTATCTATCTAAATTTTTCCACCAAAATCTTTTTACACTAAGTTTCTATTTATGATTTGTTTGGGAAACTGAACACGACTCTGGGTCAAGTAAACCCTCACTCAATCACAAACTAGCTACAACAATAGGTCAGTTAATTTCAAAAAAAAAAAAAGGATGCTTTTTTTTCCTCATGTTGTTTTCAAACTTT
This sequence comes from Salvia hispanica, assembly GCF_023119035.1. Lineage (NCBI taxonomy): Eukaryota > Viridiplantae > Streptophyta > Magnoliopsida > Lamiales > Lamiaceae > Salvia > Salvia hispanica. The sequence continues at coordinate 46,931,472 of NC_062970.1, read as the reverse complement.
TAGATGATTTTTTTTTGTATTTCGTGGGGTTCTGTTTATTTAGCTTTTTTTTATTATTGTTTTGTTGAATAAAGGATATTGGCTAAAAAAAGTTGGGATCTTTTACAGAATTTGATGCTAAAAAATTGGGTTTTTTGGAGGTCTAAATTGAAGTTCTTGATGTATTGCTTAATGGGTGAGGGAATTTTTGACTGAAATAATCAAGAAAGGGGGGAGTTGACTTGGGAAGTGTCAAGATTTTGGGAGACGTTGGATTTTTTTTTTCCCAGCAATTGGTCCTGATTTTATTGTTGAAGTGAGGTTGTTATTTCTTTTGATGAATATGGATCTGAGTTTTTGGATGATATGGGCGGGATGATAGGAATTTGATCTGTTTTTGGAGGAATTTGGATTAAAAATCTGTTCTTGCAGTTGAACTGAATGGGGTTGTGTTTGTAGTTTGTAGTTTGTATTTTTTCTTGATTTGTACGGTCATTGTTTGCTTGCTATGGAGAATGGAAAGACATGTCGCCCCCTTGAGTTTTGGGCCTCGTATTCGATCTATCAAATGGCCAAAAGTGGCCATAATGCATCTTCGTGCAAGTGGGGACTACCCCCGAGCTGTTGAGTTTGAGTAGGCTTAGCTTGAGTCTCGGGGAAGCTCGGGGGTTGATGCTGACTATGACTACAGTGATGCCGAAGTAGAGGTCGAGGGAGGAGTGAGGTGTCAACGCTGCATCCTAAGCTGCACGGAGCGATTTCCCTTCCACCAGCTGTTCAGAAACACGGGCGTTGATGGATCCGTGGAGGGAAAGAAGCTGAGATATCTCATGAAAGATCTGGTGCCCGAGGGAAGAGTAGGGTACGAGGCGTTTATGGTTTTTGAATTACTTGTACCCCGGGGAAGGGGGCCTCCTCGACCGATGTCTCCACCTGCGTTGATGAGTCTTGTCCCTCACGATGCTTGTGGCCCGGGCCATCAACTACGGGGTGGAGATGATGTATGCTTCTGCCACGTTTCAGATTAAAGAACTCGTGATGGTTGTTCAGGTTGGGATTTTTTGAAGCTTTCATTGATGATGGTCGTTATTTAGTATGTTTGGTTATTGTGTTTGTTTTTTACGTGTTTTGAATTTTTTTAAAAGTGGAGTGATTTAACGGAAAACAGTGAGGAAGGCTATGAATGCAGCTGGGGAAAACAGATTGCTAGCTGTTTCTGGTCTAATATCGCGAAGTTTTGTTTGATGATGGCCGTTGTGTAATATGTTTACCGAGTCATTCTATTCGTTTTATGTGTTTTCGAACTTGTTTTTAAATAAAAAAAACAGTAATCTAAGAGAAAAAAAGTGAGGGGGAAGGCTATGAATGCAGCCGGTGAAACAGATTTTTAGCAGTTTATGGTCTAAAATTTCCACATTTTGATGTTTTGTAAGATGATGGTCGTTGTTTAGTATGATTCACGGACATTGCGTTTTGGGTTTTATGTGTTTTGACCTATGCAGTCAGTAAAAAAGATTGCTCGATGTTTATTTATCTAGAATCACGATATATGCAATTTGGACCGTGTTTTTTTTATATCCCGTTGTTTGTTTTGTATGAAGAAATGATGGTGTGGCTATAATTTTGGATTGGTAGTAGTATGTTAGCTGTCTTTGCATATTGTTGAACTAGTGTTAATTAAAACACTGAATTTTTGTTGGGTCCGAGGGTCTTTGTGTTTATGATCGTGTTCTTCGTTTACCATGCAAACGGGAAAATGATTTAGATTAGCAAACAAAAGATATTGGAATACATTGATTGATGTATGTTCACATATGGTATTTTTCTTCTGATTTTGGTAAGTTTTTCTCTATTGCAGCGTCATCTCTCTGATTTCGTCGACAAAGCTTATATCGAAGATGTGATGCCGATCCTCATGGTCGCGTTTCACTGCGGCTTGCAACAGCTTTCTCTCGCATTGTCTCCAAAGAGTAGCTCGATCCGATGTGGAGAACATCATCCTCGAGAAGGAGCTCCCCCCTTTAGCTTCTCAACGACGCCAAATCACTTCGCCAAATCCAACCAGGACGAGGAGCACAGCTCCATTCAAGTCGACCCTTTGAACGAGAAGCGTGTCAGGGAAAATCCACAGGGCGTTGGGCTCTGACGACGTCGAATTTGAAGAAGCTTTCGAAGGGAAACCGACATCCTTGGATGCCGCCGCGCTCTTTTTACTATGCCGCTGCTTATTGTGTCCCTAAGATCGTGAACGAGGTTCCCAAAACCCCAGAACAATGGGCGTAAACCTCCGGAACTCCGGGGGCCCCACGGTCCTGCACGCTGCTGCGAGGCCAAAAGGGCCCCATGATCATTGTTTAGCTGCTCCACAGGGGGGGTAATGTCTCGGATGCCACGGGGGACGGACAGACGCCCTCACAATCTGGGGCGTAGGCTGACGCGCCCCCCAAAGGGCTTCAACGAGGTGAAGAAGCACGGCCAGGAGACAACGCAGACAGGCTATGCATAGAGGTCCTGGAGAGGGAAATGCGGAGGAATCCGTTTGGGTGGAAATATCACGCTGTCCTCGATGATGGTAGCCGATGATCTGCACATGAGACTTTCCTTTGGGAAAAAAGAGGTAAATTTTAAAGGTTTCGTTTTTCGAATAGTACTATACTGCTGTACTTGCTCGAAATTTTTCTGATATGGCGCGGGATGTATAGTGGCAATGGCGCGCTCGTTGTTTCCTCACGGGGCCCGGCTGGCAATGCAGATGGCGCGTGCAGAATCAACTATGGAGTTTGCTGGACTTTTTGGGTGCAAATGGCGCGTACGGGGGCTTTAAAGAGGTCGATTTGAACGAGATCCCGCCCCCAGCATGTGAGGAGGCTCCAAGCCCTTTAAAAAAATGGTGGGGTTCATCTTTACTGCTGCATTTCCTATTCGATTAGTTGGATTTAGGAAACAAGTGGCTTGAAGTGGTACATACTGCTAAAACGACGTCATTTCACTTGCTGAAACATCGGGTTGTGCTATAAAAGCAAAAACCGAAATGTGGTTTCGTAATTGCAACGCTTTGAAAATCGTATATTTCTAGTTCGGATAAAAGTTGTGTTGTTTGCGGAGATTAAATCGCAGCCGGATTAGGGTTAAGGATAAATAAACACATGCACTATTTTTCTCTCCAATAACTCTTCGATATCTCTGCAGTGGCGTCCGTCGTCGCTTCTTCCCCAACTGCTCCGAAGTTCTCGACCAACTCCTGGAAGACGACACTCGGCTCGCAATGCTCGAGAAGGGCACAATGGAGGAGCAGCGGATGAAGCGAATGCGCTACATGGAGCTCAAGCAGGACGTGATGAAAGCGTTTAGCAAGGACTTGGCCGAACAAAGTGGACGAAATTCTCGCTTCTTCTTCGGGTCGAACTCTCCAAAGGCTAGTAAAGCTAGGAAAAGATAGACGCGTGTAGACGCCGATGTATTCGATATTCGATACACGTGACGTGCATTGATGATTCTGAAATATGAGATGTAATGTAAAAATATACTCCATATCGTTGGCATTCATATTCTGTAATATGAAAATGTGATAGAAAAGTTATAGTATAGCATTATTGTTTTGTAGATTATTAAAGTTTTGGAGTGTAAAACATCATGTAAAAATCAAATGGAAGATGTTGAACAATTTTATTTGATTAAATAAACATTAAAATCCTACTCTAAATCCCTTCATCCAAACTCAACCAAACCAACCAAGGAAAGTAAAATGGGGAAATTCACATTCTTCTTGTTCTATAGTTTGGAATTTGGATTGAACATATTAATAAGCAAAAGAATTTACATAAAAAGCAATTAACTAAAGGAAATTAGATGGATGGAGGAATGGGCCATTTCCTTCCAACTTCAACTCCCCCATTGCAGTGATGGACTCCATTACTATGCCTCCCATTGTAGCTCACATTAACCTGATTCAGTCCCCAGATTCGTATAGTCCGATCATCGCTCGCTGATGCCAGCATATGGGGGTTTGCCGGATTCCAGCTGACACAGTTTACAGCCCCTGTGTGCCCGGCCAACGTTAGTATCAGCTCTCCGAGAGCCTGTGCCATATGTAAACCTACGGAGAGCACACACACGTAAGCAACAAGCAGTGTGATTCAAACAAAACCGTAATTAACATTCGTGTGATTGGTATTTGAAGGATCAGACGACAAATTGAACTAAATTTAGTCCAATTCATCAACGTAGGTATGTAATTGGCCTACATTATCTTTTACACGTCATAACCCTAAACATGCGGATAACATACACATGTAAGCAACGAGGCGCTCGATAATAAGATCAGACGATAAAACAAACTCAAATTTATACAGCTAAGTTATCACCCAAAGTGGAAGCCTGTTAAAACAAAAGCGCGATAGACAAGAGGAGGACAAGTGTTACCTGCGAGTCCTCACTGCCGCTTGAGATAAATGCATGATCTAATCCCCGAAACAAGACTGCAAAATGAAACGGAACGCTTGTGGCCTTTGTATTTAGATACCAGCCTGGGGCTTCCATCGATATTCCAAAGATGGATTTCCCTCGTTCCAGAGGCTGAGGAGCAAGAACTTGCCGTCTTCAGACAAAGAGAACGAGGTTATTATTTGATCCTCCTCGATTAACCTCTCAGACTTAGATTCCCATCCGAACAATAGTACTACAGTTTCTTTACAAACGGTAATGAGCTCTTCGTATTACTAGTGATGCCCAAGTCTGCATTCCTAAGAGTTTTCTGCCCTCTCCAACATTCCAACTCTTTCCCTTCCAAATCCCACATGATGATGCTTTTATCAGTAACACCAGAGAATAAGCTCTTCCCGTCCGGCGCCCATGCACAAGAGACCAAACCAAGGCCACTTTTTTCGTAGATATGGAGGCATTCCCCCAAGGCAACATCCCACGCCTAACTATTTCTTCTGCTCCACATGTAAGGAGTTGGTTGTCATCGGGCTCCACGATATACAGAATACGGATTTTTGATGACCATATAATCTATGTTTTAAAAGAACTTGACTATCATCCATGACCTATCAAAGATAAAACCATAAAAACTAATCATTAAGCAAAGGGTTGGGGAAAAACATCATGTAGAAAAGTTATTCAACACAAATTTTTGTTACATAAAAACTAGAACATACGAGGCTGTTAAAATCAGAAACAATGATCATAACCCATGAAATGTTCAAATGCAAAAATTTCAAAATTATGTACCTATGATTTGACATTAAAACCTCACATACAAGTGAATGAATTAGAATCCCAGTAGAAAATTTAAAAATTAATAAAAGGATAAAGAAAGTGCAAGTGCTTACCTCCCATATAATAACAAGGTGATCACCAGATGATGATGCCAAGTATTTTCCTTGTGAGAAAATTGCAAAACCAATATTTCATTTTTGTGTTCTTGTAATACCTGGTGGATTCCATTAGTAAAAGAGATCAGCAAATGTCATTCTAGTGATTCTGTGAGGATATCAAATCTTTAGAAAACCAAATAAATGCATAGAGAAACTAGTGAATACGTTAAAAGAAAATTTTTGCAATACAAAAAGAGTAGGAATTCCATTTTAAAAGCAGATATGCACTTATTAGTCTGAGCTGTTTATAGGATAGGCTTAGCATGTATTAGGAAACTTTCACAAATAAAAAAGCATCTAAGGGATCACAAGCTGACACGATATGCAACCTTTTAATAGTCATTGCAAAAAAAAAAAAAAAGCCAATTTACCTGCAATGTTTGAGTAGGGATATGGTCTCTCCCACACTGATGATCAGCAAGCAAGACATTTTCCACTGAGGAATTGTGAAACTTACAAGCATCCTTTTGCAAGACAAGGGCCTGCTCGACAAGATGCACCAATCTTTTCTCGGAACTATCACTGTCGGGGGAAGCAACTTGCGTAATTTATCCAATAATTCTTACGAGATTCGAGTTTTGACTCTTTACTAGAAGTTCCATTGACTAAACTTTTGTGATGGAGACAAAGCGAGGAAGACAGCTCTCTAACTCTCTCGTAATTTACGCAAAGTGGAGTGATCTCTGTCCGCAGAGTGTCTTTAAAGCTTCCATGATCTTTCCATCATCTAAAAGTTCTGAGAATTTCTGCTCAAATATTGCAAAAGATGCTAACTTAACTATTGTTTCATCTGTTACACCAAATTTGTGCAACACGGCACACTTTCATCCCATTGACCTTCAAGAATATGTTGCATAAAAAATCTATCTCAGGGGCATGAAATGGAATTCCAGATTCTTCCTCCAGGCATGCCCCTGACTTTGAATAGCCGGCGAATACAATGCCTCGCTATAACACGACAAGTTCAACTTTCTTTATGATACCCTTTGAACCAACAACCTCATCATCCCCTTCAGTTGCCAAAAGCGAGCCATTGAATCAGTAAGTGAGCAACTCTCTGTCTAAGATATAAACTGTTGGGAATACCTCCTGAATCTAAGAGGTCACCTTCACACGTTTCGATGGTGGTTCATCATCCTCTACACCTCCCATGAAAAGCACACTTCAGCCCATATATTTATACTACAGTAAGGAATTGAGATCTGTCTGGTCAAATACTTCAGAAATCACTTATGCTATCTGCAAAAGCAATTGAAAAAGATGTTAACAGATTGGGACCCAAAGATTTATCATTATCATACTATTGAGGGACTAATAACAACAGATGCATTAAACAGTTCCCCCTGAGAATCTCAAAAAGCCCATATTTGTGTGGATAGTAGTCAAAGGATGTAAACAACAATAAAAAACTGAACTTCTAAAATCAAAATAAATAATTTAAGTGTGGTTTAGACAAGCATAATCTAGTCACAATGGGAAAATGGAGAAAACATGGAACCACCAAAAGCTTTGACAGATAAAGGAAAACTAAAATATTATTTGAAATTGCAAATGCATGCTTCACTTACAACTTACAGTTGGGCTTCTTTAGTTTAGGCAACATTAAGAGAGATATAGTATATTGGTACAACAATGTTCTCATTTAGAATTCAAATACCTTTATAACTTTTATCCTTTAATATGTCCAATATACACCTTACTTATTAGTCTCAGATGATACCATTGCATAGAATCGATATGACAAGTACTATGACAAAACAACAACTTATTTCAGCAGTGCATACATTGGAATGATAACAAGTACAGACTTTGCAACTAAGTTTTTCATTTCAAAGGACAACCTAAACTGAACATTCCATTACCATAATCAAGAAAATGGTTTTTCAATCAAGACACTCAAAATAACAGTTAAAAATGCTTACGATCACACATCCGATCACAAAAGTAACAGTCAATGCAATAATAAATCAAAAGGCATCAGCAACAAACCATCACATAATCAGTAGCAATCAAGTCCCCACAAACCACACATAACAAACCACACACATAGCAGCTAGTTTTAATTTTCCCCAATTCCTCAACCAAAAATAAACGAAAAAATCAAACACACAAATCCAACTACCCTACATTCAAAACAATCAAGTGCCCACATTCCAATCAAATAGCTCAAACACAACATCTGCAGTAACCAACAGAGGCAAACTAATCAACTTAAACGCAATCTCACAAGTCCCAAACTTGAGAAATCAAATCAAACTGAAACCTAAAACCCACTGCAAATCCGTCTCACAATTCAGGACAATCGACTCGTTCCAAAAATTCGAAATACAATTGATAATCAGGCAAATCAAACTAAATCCAAATCACGAATCACCGACTCACGGAAATCAAAAGGGCAGCGATTATCGATGGAAAACCGACCCATTTAGGATTGGGAGCGAAATGGATTTGGAAGAGGGATCCGGGTTGGATGGTACTTTGGGTGGTTGTTCAGAGGAAGGATAATATTTTATTCTCTGTTTGGATGTGTGAATTTAGTTATGCAAAGGAAAGAGTAACACTCACTCTAATCATCTAATTTATCTAATAAATTTTCAATCAATGAACAAAAATTTTATTCCATTTTTGTAATCTTGATATGATCATTAAATTTATTGTTGTGGGAGAATTAACTCTAACTTAGGTTTGTGTTAAAATGACAATCCCTCTTAAAATGGCACCGGACACCATTTATATAACAATATTAGGCTACACAGAATATTCAATACGCTAGAAACAATTTATAGATTGCTTTATAGCGTGTTGGATATCTTGACAAAAAAATTCGTATAAAGAGCAACATATTGCGCAGTTTTTGAATTTTTTTTTGCCACGTGGCAGCTTATTATTTGTCCCCGTGTTGCGGTCGAGTTTTTCAATTTTTTTTTTTGCCACTGGCGCCTTATTATTTGTCCCCGTGTATAAATGATTGGCTAGGAATGATGATATGATGTTATTTTAAGAGGTGGCACCCTAACATGCCCCCTAACTTAACTATAAAAACACTAATCTTTTGTTGCTTAATCACTTTTTACTTTCTTATAAAATTACAATACTCTAGTACTTAGAGTAGAATGTTTGGCACACACCTCTTTGGTAAAACAAGTAAACCGTTTAATTCTTTTATTTAGAGCATCACGTTAGTGGTGAACGTCCTAGTCACAGCTAAAACAAAGTGAAAAAGGAAAATAGGAAAATAATTTGTTTTTCTAGTCATTTAATTAGTACTCATTCCGTCCCACTAAGATAACTCATTTTCCTTTTTGATTTATCTCAACCAAAAGCACAAAAGGAGTAATCTTTTTGGGACGGAAGGAGTATTGTTTAGTAGAATTGAGATGCATCCATACTTCTTGGTTATTTAAATGAGAGTGTTTTAGCAGTGGGAAGATTTTCAGTGAGTATTATTAAGACACTAAATGCAAATTCACATTCTTCTTGTTCTATAGTTTGGATTGGACATATTAAGCAAAAGAATTTACATAAAAAGCAATTTACTAAGAAGAAATTAGATGGATGGAGGAATGAGTCATTTCCTTTCTTAACTTCAACTCCCCCATTGCAGTGATGAACTCCATTACTATGCCTCCCATTATTTGTTATCACATTAACCTGATTCAGTCCCCAGATTCGTATGCGTCCGATCGTCACTCGCTGACGCCAGCATATGGGGGTTGCCGGATTCCAGCTGACGCAGTTTACAGCCCCAGTGTGTGCCCGGCCAACGTTAGTATCAGCTCTCCCGAGAGCCTGGCCACCATATGTAAGCTGCAGAGAACGCACACACCGTAAGCAACGAGCAGTTTGATACAAACAAAACCCTATCAAGATCTGTGTGATTGAGTATTTGAAGGAAATCAGACGACCAAATGAACTAAATCTTGTCCAATAGCTTTAACACATCTAAACCAAAAACATGCGGATAACACACACATGTGAGCAACGGCGCTTCGAATCAAACAAAACCTCAAAATAAGATCAGACGATCAAACAAACTCAAATTTATACATCTAAGTTATCAAACAAAAGGAGGAGACATGTGTGTACATGGCCAGTCCTCACTGCAGCTTGAGATAAATGCATAGTCTAATCCCCCGAAACAAGATTGCAAAACAAAGCGGGGGCAGCTTGTGGCCTTGTGACTAGATACCAGCCTGGGGCTTCCATCGATATTCCAAGATGGAGTTCTTAGTTGAAGGCTGAGGCAAGAACTTGCCATCTTCGGACAAAGAGAACGAGGTTATTATTTGATCCTCCTCGATGAATCGCTCGGACTTAGATTCCCATCCGAACAATAGTACTACAGTTTCTTTACAAACGGTAATAAGCTCCTTCGTATTACTAGTGATGCCCAAAGTCAGCATTCCTAAAGTTCTCTGTCGTCTCCAGCACATTCCAACTCTTTCCCTTCCAGATCCCACATGATGATGCTTTTATCAGTAACACCAGAGAATACACTCTTCCCGTCTGGCGCCACGCACAAGAGACCAAACCAAGGCCACTTTTTTAGTATAGAGGCATTCCCCCCAAAGGTAGCATCCCCACCTTCCTAACTAGCTCTCCTCCACATGTAAGGCCATTTGTCATCAGGGCTCCACGATGCCACAGGATACGGATTTCCTGATGACCATATAATCTATGTTTTAAAAGAACTTGACCAGCATCCAAGACCTATCAAAGATGGAAACCATCAAACTTATCATTAAGCAAGGGATGGGGATAACTATCATGCAAGAAAAGTTATTCAACACAAATTTTTGTGTATATAAAAAAACTAGAACATACAAGGCTGCTAAAATCTAGAAACAATGATCATAAGCTGATGAAATGTTCAAATGCAAAAATTTCAAAATTATGTACCTATGATTTGACATTAAAACCTCACATACAAGTGAATGAATTAGAATGCCTGATAGAAGTTTAAAAATCAATAAAAGGATAAAGAAAGAGTAAGTATTTACCTCCCATATAATAACAAGGTGATCACCAGATGATGAGGCCAAGTATTTTCCATTGTGAGAAAACTGCAAAACCAATATTTCATCTTCGTGTTCTTGTAATACCTGGTGGATTCAATTAGTAAAGAAAGAGATCAGCTAAATGCCATTCTAGTGATTCTCTGAGGATATCAAATCTTTTGAGAAAACCAAATATAATGTATAAGAAACTAGTCAATACGTTTAAAAGATATTGATATGTCAATACAAAACAGAGGAGTAGGAATTCCATCTATAAGCAGATATACTTATCGCTGAGCTGTTTATGGATCAGCTATAGCATGTATTAGGAAACTTTCACAAATAAAAAAGCATCTAAGGGATCACAAGCTGACACGATATGCAACCTTTTAATAGTCATTGCAAAAAAAAAAAAAAAAGCTAATTTACCTGCAATGTTTGAGTAGGAATATGGTCTCTCCCACACTGATGATCAGCAAGCAATGACATTTTCCCGACTGAGGAATTGTGAAACTTACAAGCATCCTTTTGCAAGACAAGACACTTAACTCTGACTGAGTTGCACCAATCTTTTCTCTGGAACTATTACTTTTGGGGAAGCAGCATGAAAATTTGTCCAATATCTTACGAGATTCGAGTTTTGACCCTTTACTAGAAGTTCCATCAAGTAAATTTTGTGATGGAGACAAAACGAGGAAGACAACTCTCTAACTCTCTTGTAATTTACGCAAAGTGGAGTGATCTCTGTCCGCAGAGTCTCTAAAGCATCCATGACCTTTCCATCATCTAAAAGTTCTGAGAATTTCTGCTCAAATATTGCCAAAGATGCTAACTTAACAATTGTTTCATCCGTTACGCCAAATTTGTACAGCAGCAACACTTTCATCCCATTGGCCTTCAAGAATATGATGCATGAAAAAATCTATCTCAGGGGCATGAAATGGAATTCAGACTCTTCCTCCAGGCATGCCCCTGACTTTGAATAGCCGAGCAATGCCTCAGCTATAACACGAACAAGTTCAACTTTCTTTATGATACCCTTTGAACCAACAACCTCATCATCCCCTTCAGTTGCCAAAAGCCGAGCCATTGAATCACTAAGTGTGTGTGTGCAAGCTCTCTGTCTAAGATATAAACTGTTGGAAATACCCCTGAATCTATAGAGGTCACCTTCACACGTTTCACGGAGGTTCATCATCCTCTACCACCTCCCATGAAAAGTACACTTCAGCCCATATATTTATACTAAACTACTAAAGTAAAGAATTGAGATCTGTTTGGTTAAATGCACAGATATCTGCAAAAAGAAATTTAAAAGAGATGTTAACATATTGGGACCAAAGATTAATCACACTATTAAGGGACTCAGAGCACATATATTAAAACAGTTCCCTAATGAGAATCTCAAAGTATTATATTTATTGTGGATAGTAGTCTCCACGGAAACAAATAAAGTGATGCTGGCCAAAAGGATGTAAAACAGCAATAAACTTGTAAAATCAAAATTAAAATGCATGGTTTAGACAAGTATAATCTAGTTTGGAGACACGAAAACCCCAAAAAGGCTTTGGCATATAAATGGAAAACTAAACTACCATTTGAAATAGCAAGTAAATAGCTTCAATTACAGAATCAAGTTAGGTTCTTTTACAATTCAGGCAACATTAAAGAGAGAGGTATTGCAGCCCTTAATTGGTTCAGCTATGTTCTCTCATTATAATTGAAATATCCTTTATAAACTTTTACCCTATACATGAATGCCCAATATACACCTTACTTTTAGTATTTAGACGATACCATTGTATAGAATCGATAAGACAAGTTCTATGACAAACCAACACACTTATTTCGAGAGCGTACATATACAATTGTGATATGAGTAAAAGCTAGAGAGAACACAAACTAGAAATGAATATGGAAATTGATAAAGAAATGAAAGGGACAGAACCCTAAACAAGAAGGGCAATTCTAACCCTCTTGATCGTCCATCTATATATATAGATGAATATATTAAGGGTTCTGTTTCAATCAAATCTAAACAAATCAAAAAGTAAATAATATCCTAACTTGACTTGAATAAAATAGCAAAATAAAGATAACTAATGGAAATAACAAAATAAAGATAACTAATGGAATAATAAATCAACTAAGATAATATTCCATATCTTGTAATCTTCTCCCATATCTTCATATCAGTACATATCAAATTGCATAGAATTTGCCACAAGTTTTTCATTTCAAAGTTATCACCATTCCATCACACATCAATCCATGGCTAATCAAGCAATCAAGTACCCAACCATCTCCTTAGTTTTCCATTTCCCCAATTCCTCAACCAAAAAAAGAGAAAAATCAAACACACCAAACCAACTACCCTACATTCAAAGCAATAAACTGCCCACATTTCAATCAAATCAGCTCAAACACAACATCTGCAGTAACCAACAGAAGCAAACTAATCAAACTGAAATCAACTAAACGCAATTGCACAAGTCCCAAACTTGGAAATTGAATCAACCTGTAAACCTAAAACCCACTGCAAATCCGTCTCACAATTCAGGAAAATCAACTTCGTTCCAAATTCGAAAAATAATCAGGCAAATCAAACTAAATCCAAATCGTAAACCACCGACTCACAGATAATCAAAGGGCAGCGATTATCGCGCGATGAGGACAAATGGAACCGACCCGTTTAGGAATTGGGAGCGAAATGGATTTGGACGAAGGGATCCGGCTTTGTGTGCAAGGAAGGATAATATTTAAGTCTCTGTTTGGATGTGTGATTTTATTCAAAATTAAATAGTTGTTGTTTGTGTTTTTTCTACTTCCAATTTTATCTAACAATTTAATTTTCAATTAATGAACAAATTTTTTGTTCATTTTTTGTAATCTGAATGTGATCATTATCAATTATAGAACACCATTAGTTTTTAAAATTATAAGAGAGTGACACGTCTCATCAATGATCAAAGTATATACCAAAGTACAATTTCATGGTCTTCATAATTTGATAGATCTATCAATTCATTCATTGAATGTTAAATAAACATGTATTTGGAATTAGTACACGAACAAATCTGGATTTTCATTGTACATGACTGATCTACCAAACGATATTTTGGGACTTAATTTGCTAATTAAAATATACTCTCTCCGTTCATAAAAAATGACAAAATTGTGAATGACAAGTTTTAATTTATATTGATAAAATAAGAAAAATGAAGACAAAATATGGAGAATAGGTATTAGTGGATCATGGGATCCATATTTAGATTGACGTGTATGGTTAATATTGATTGTAAAATTTTATTTTTAGACTTAGTCTAATTTTGATAGACACCTCAAAATAGTAAAACTAGCCTATTTTTTATGAACGGTATAATAATTTAAAAAATAACACTAATCTTTGTGTTGTTTAACCACGTTTCACTTTCTTGTAAAATTGAATACTCTAGTTCTAAAAGAAGAATGTTTGGCGCACACCTCATTGTGTTTCCTTCACTTTTTCATTTCACTGCCAAACAAAGTGAAAAAAGAAAGGACATTAGGAAAATGCTTTGTTTTTTGGTTTATTTATCAATTATAGTTATTTAATTATTTACTCCATTTATTTGGAGTTCAATTGTATCCTCATTTCAATGTGAACGTTTTAAGCAGTGGTTGGATTTTCAAAGAGACATTTTTCAAACGTTTCTTTATCAATGGTGCATTAATAAATAATGCTAGTATTATTTTATCTTTTATTATTTCAAGTTTTCATCTGAAAAATAAAATATTACACCGTATGATTAAATAGTCATAGAGCCCTATCCAATCTAATTAATTTGAAAAAACTATCTAGGGCCCGTTTAGAGTGGAACACGAGAAAATAAACAAAAAGCAGGTCCAATTGAATGGCCGATTCTATACTAGTTTAAAAGCCCATATTAGCTCAAAATAAATTTGAAAGGCCCAACTGACTAAACAATACACGTACCTAATGTAAGAATACCTTACTTGTCACAAGAGGTGGCCACGGTTCGAAAACTGGCGGTTCCGGTTCATCGATATCTTGAACCGTAACCGGCCCGGTTCCGGTTCATTTTTTTTTTTAAATCTTAGAGTTATAACTTTTATTGCAATTCTATAATAAAATCCAAAGAGAATTGATAATGATAAAGAATTGCAATTTTATTGATTTGAAACTTTGAATGTAAATTTCTATAATACAATATTACAATTACAAGTTACAAAATACAACAATACAACTATACACTTGAATTTAAAATTTAAATACAAAATTACAATTTACAAAAAACATATTAAAAGTAAAGTTGAAACAATTAGAAAAAAAAAATAAAAGGAAAAGGACTTGAAATTCAACTTAATGCTCAATTGCATTGAGGAATCAAAGTCCACATAGTTCTCTTACCTTGCTTACCTTGTTGGTTGGCGTTTGACGACGTTGGCCTTCATTCTCCACCTTCATCCTCGGTGTCGTGTGAAGGTTTCCTCACTCTCTTCACGAGCATCCCAATCTGGTTCTTGCGCTCTCTTTGCAGCTTTTCCCCAATAATCAAGTAACATCACAACTTCCATATTTCTCGCGGAGAGTTTGCTTCTTCTCACGTCCAAGACACATGCCCCAAACACCGAAGCGGACTCGACGACTACGGTGGAAGCCGGACGCAAAGATCTCCTTAGCCATTGACGCAAGTATGGGATAATTTTTCTCGTGTGTTCCCCACCACTCTAGGACGTCGATTTGGGCTGTGGGGACCTGCATCACTAAAAGTATGGTGGCGTGCTTCCAAATAAAAATCTAACCGCTTACGATCCCATTGAGGTGGACCTTGAACTCGAGCCGTGGCCGTAGCCGTATAAGTCGGCTAATTGTGATCGAGCATCGGGTCATCATAAGCAAAACCAAAACCGCCGTATTGCTGCGGTTGAGGAGCAAGTTGTTACGTGGGCGAATTTGGTGGTACGGTTATACTTTTCTTCATATTCGGCAAAGAGAGTACACAAACTACTTTTAAATTGAGCTTGAACAAGTGATCTATCGGAATGGTTAGTTCAAAACTCTCGAGGTTTCATCATCATCATAAGGCAAATTTTGAAGTGGACTAAGATCAATAGAACGCAAATTTTGATAATAGAAATCTAAGATCTTAGTTGTGCCGGCTAATTTCCATTTCGGATCCAAACACTTAGCAATTAAAAACACAATTAGAATTTCACTAAAATACTTCAACCATTTTTCAATCATATAAAATAAAACACACATTAACTCATGAGATCTAGCATTTTTCATGCATGTTTTAAAACCAAGTGCTATATACATGCAATGCTCTAACACACGAACAAATGTGCAATAGTAAACACCCGATAATTCAACGTCGCACATTTGAAAGCTTTGAACAATTGACATAAACTCATGCTTTGTCCCACAATTAGGCGTAAGAACTATATCACCATAGTTAGTTCTAAAAAAATCGCAAAAGCATCTTTATGCTCCAAAGTAGAATTGAGGCAATCATATGTAGAGTTCCATCTAGTAGACACATCCATTATGAAAGTTGTATACCTGATGTTTATCTGACAATATTTTTTTCCCAAGCCTTGCCCAAACTTAAAATGGATCGCTCTAACTGCATTTCTAATAGGATCAACATGCTTTTGCCATAAAAAAGCGCATCTTGTACACATAAGTTCAAAATATGACATACACATCTTTGATGAAAATACTACCATCGATAATCGGAGACACGATCAATCAAGTCGCTAATACTTGCGATGAGCGTTGCATTAATCAAAAGCAATAGAAAACACCTTATTGCATAATTGATATTCATTCAAAACTTGAATAATTAAATAAGCAATTGCATTTGCAGTGTGTGGTGTAGGAAAATCTCTAAAAGCAATTAAACGTTTGTTCAAAGACCAACTATTGTCCATAAAGTGAACCGTAATTCCCATGTATGCATGCTTTTGGAAAGCGTCAGTCCATACATTAGAGCAAATATTCACTTTGTGTCCCAAGTTACTCAAATATTGTGATAAATCTTTTTTCATTTCATAATATTGATTTTTGGTAGATCGTTAATACTAGTTCTAGGTAGTCTTTTTGAGTTCAAATTATAACACTCTTTCATCGAATCTTCGTAATCTTGCAGTCCATCGTCCTCATTATCATCGCTTTATATTAACATTAACGTCATCAATATCGTAATCATCAACCGAGATGTAATTATCAGCATCGGATTCGGCGCCAACCGCGCCATGACTCACCCAATTGGCTAGTGCAATGGCTGCAATATCGATGATCTTCTTCCATCTACAAATAGTAGTATATACGAATTAGAATTTAGAAGATGAACATGAAAAATCATGAACTCAAACTTATTAAGTTATGTATAAAAAATAATATGCAAAATATTTTATAACTTACTTGTAGCGAACACCTCAGGGATGGGAAACCTCTTCCAAAATTTCTCACGAGTAGGTCGTCGTGATTTTTTCGGACGGTAGATTGATCTCGTTAGGTATGGTATACGAAAAGCATGTTTCAACAAGTTTCGCTCGAATAGAATCTTGCTTGTATACGTAAAATCTATAATCCACTTTTAACCCGATTAATATTATTGAGCAGTCCCAACGAATAGAATCACTATTATTATGACATTGTGTTTGCTTGTGCATTTATAAGATGTTTTATAAACATTTAAATGCATGAAGTAAACAAAGTCTAAGTCTTTGCTTAGTAGACCGGTTGTGGGCGTCGTCCCCTTTAAGGTAACACGGTCGGATCTATGCAATGCTTTGCAAAAGAAAAAAAGAATTTCACAACTTAGATAGGCTTTGGCTACCTATCGTGAAAGGTTGCAATGTCAGTCCGCATATTTCTAAGCCTTACTGAAATAAGATGACATTGGGTGGTATAGCAACGAACGGATCTAAAGCAAGACGTGTCTTTATGCTATCTACGAAAGGCTAGGTCTTGATAAAATACTATTTCTTAATCTACATATGTTAGCATTGAGCATACGGTATTGGTTATGCACTACTTTGACTTATCAAATGGTGCGGGTTTTAACCCAATAATCGATATATTGGGTAGTGGTGATTATTATCTAGCGGTGCTAGGATTGCTATTATGTTGAAACATGCGCGAGTGAGTCTCGTTTGATAATGTCCTCAAGAGGAGCTCGAACAAGGTTTTATTATTCGGAAAACGCGGTTGAGTTTTATTACTCTATGAATAAATAAATAAATGTTTCTTGCTAAGTCCACTCTTGGAATTAATAAGATATTAATTAATTAAGTCCATAGGACATTAATTAATTAATGGACATTTATATCTTAAGCGAGAAATAAATAATAAACAAAGTGGAAACTCGGATTACTTGTAATTTCGGATTTGGATGAGGAGAGTTCAATATTACTTCGTAGTGGCTGCTCGTAATATTCCAATATAAGCTTGTATTAAATTGTGGGTTCAATTTAATTAGTAAAAAGCTAATTGGGCGAGCCCATATCCAAAACCTTCCATAGATCCGTATGAGGCCCAAAAGGAACTTAATATAAATAGGAGAATAAAGGAGACAAATAATAATTATTATTACTCATAATTTTCGTTCCCTCTACTAGAGGAGTTAATTCTCCATAATGGAGAAGGATTTCTTGTCTTTATTCGAGTCATAGTATTTGATAAGATCGGCCACCGATGTCGAGATACGGTTCGGGAACCGAGAGAGAAGATCCGTGGTCTAGTATTGAAGATCATCGTGGAGAAGGCGCGAGCAATCGCGATTCTTTGGAGAATCAAAATCGGTAACTCTAAACGTAGAATTCATGTTTTAGGATTCTTATCTTTGAGCATGAATTATTTGCATTCAGCATGCAATTATCTGTTTAACATGTGAATTGATTAATCGCATAATCGGTCAAATAGATCCTACGTCGTTTATTTGTTTTATACAAGTCTTAGCTATCGAGGGCACCAAACCCCATCATGATCTTCGGCAATTCCTTTGCCCGTCGATCACGGTCACCACCACCACGAGAGAAGACATATTTTTTATAGTAATGTAGTTGAACAAGTTGTAACTAATATAAAGAGCAAATTATGAAAATTGATGAACAACTTAGGTAAACAAGTAGAGAGCAAATTGAGAGAATGAGGCGAGAATAGAGAATTAGAGATTGAGAGAGAAATCCTTGTTAACACAAGAATGGGGTGTGTAGAAGTGATGAAGAAGGGGGTATTTATAGATAAAAATGGGGAGAAATCTGATATTAAAAAAAATAATAAAAAAATTTGAAATTCAAAATTTGAAAACGGTCGAAAACCGCGGTTCTGACCGACTCCGCCGGTTTTGTCGAAAACCGGCGGTTCGCACCTTTTCGGACCTCGCGTCAGCCTAAACCTACGCTAAACCCTAGCCCTAAACCGTGGACGGCGGTAACCTACCTTTCGGACCTACACGCACCTACGAACCCTGCAACGTACGGCTACATTTCCGATTAACCGCGGTTCCAAACCAGGTAACGTCGATTCGATTGCATATTTTTTGAACCGTAACGAACTGTAAAAACTGTGTAACCGTGTTCATTCGGTTCCGGTTCAACCGGTTGGAAACCGCGTTACGCGGTCGGTTTGGTTTGGCCACCTCTACAATCACATGGAAAAAGGGTAACATTACATTTCTCGCTTTTCACAATAACTTGTCTGCCAAAGACGAAAGGAGTAAGTTATAAAATTAAGATGACTCCTAAAAATTGAAATAGATGAATTAGACAATCAAGTGTAACAGATAGGCTTTAGGGTTTAGAATTTTATAAATTATAGAATTCTCTATCATTTTGATTCATTGAGAATTAAGAAATAAAATACTTCTTTTCTCATTCTTGTTCCAAAACCCTAGAACTTCAACTAGGGAATTATCGATTTATTTCCGTTCAATCTTCGCGTGCTCTACAAATCGCTCGATAGGGAACTTAAACCCTATCACTTGTTTCCTAGGATGTCCACCTTACAATTTTAGGTACAAAATCTCAATTTAGATAGTCCAAATATTGTATGAGAAACCAAATATAATGTATAGAGACACTAGTGAATATGTTAAAAAGATCGATATGTCCATACTAAACAAGAGAAGTAGCAGGCCAACTTTCTCTTGATGGATGCTAGAGTTTATATATAATCAATCAATGCAAGATGTTTTCTTAGAAAAGGAAAAATACAATATGTGTTCCCTTAAAACAATTTGAAATACACACACAACAGAATACAATCAACAACACTTTTCTCAAATTTATTCCAGTCTACAATGCCTTTTATTTTCAATCTCTCAAGCCATGCTTGACAATGGACCAATATCCACATCCAATATTTTGGAGATTAACCCGAATTTTTATCTTCGTTGCAATGTGTCTGGTTGTAAGCATTTCAAACTTCCTCAGATACTCCATCGACCCTATTTCCTGTGGGAGTTTCTTCAGGTGTGGACAGTTCTTGAGTTCTAGTTTCTCGAGAAATGGCATTGCACCTTCTCCAACTTGTATATTTCTCAGATTCCACAACTCATTGATGTTAAGGACGGAGAGATGAGGAAACCCGTTGTCCTTGATCACCATTTCTCGACCAGTGTATGCATTCCTCAGTTTGAGGCGCTGTAGAAAGGGCATCTTCTCTATTGCTGGCATGGGGTCTTCACCAAGGCAGTATTTACCAAAACCAACTCTTTAGCATCACGCAGTTCACATAGTGTTTTAGGGAGCCTAGCCAGACATCCATCCAGTTTGAGTTTTTGGAGTTTATATATCAGTATACCAATCTGGTCCAAACATGGCATGCTTCTGAAACGAAACCCTCTCAAGGTAAGGCATAAGCTGATCATGATCATATTAGTCAGTGATGCAAACAACTTGCTTACATTCGAGTTTTCATCAATGTCTTCAATGCCCAAGAAAGCAGAAGCCTACTTGGCGTAAAGACGCTCAAGACCTCAAACACCAAATCATAAATCGAGATGTAGGTTACAGTGGTTAGCTTCCATAAGTCTATTTTCAAAGGCTCCGAGCAAACCACATCAGACATGTAGAGATAGCGAAGGGTAGCTATTCTCCATATAATATCTGGCACCTCAACCATAAAGTTCTGAGCTATATCAAGAACCTCAAGCTGTTCCAAGCCCCCCAATGAGTGTGGTATGTTGGTTAGGTAATTGTTTCTCAATCCCAAGTATCTTAAATTCGTCATTGTGCCAGTAGTTTTTGATAAAGTCTTCACCCAAAATCTTCCATATCGAGTACCTTAAGTAGTTCAAAACTCTCCCAATAAGACGAGCAAACATTGTCCAAGTAGCCACCACCTCCATGGAAGATGAGAGAAATAAGGTGTTTTCCGTTTTGATTTGTGGAATGACTAAACTTCTCTCTTCCACAATGGATAACACGATGATGAGGATTTTGAGAGAGTCTACTATTTCCATTGCTCCTAATGACCTCAAGGCCTATCTCCTTCTCTGCTATTTCAATGGATAGCATGTGCAATAACGGATTGAGCGATATTTTCCCGTTTCACAGTAAAGTGAGCCACGTTTCCACGACATTAATAATCGAATCTTTAGCTAAACTATCACATGGGTTTTCAATCATCTGTGTTTTCATGTTGGACGATGCTCCACTTGCAATCCAAATCTGTTTCAACTTTTCTTCTCTCATTATTGCATTTTCCTTAAAAAGGGACAAATGCAAGAAATATGGCTTGACTTCAGTATCCAATTTGTGATACATTGGTTCCACTAATTTCAATAATCTACCCAAATCAATTGACTCAAAATTTCTTCCCATTCCATCCCTAAAGTCTTTGGTTTGCTTTCTGCCTTGCAACATCTATTATAGCTATCGGCAAACCCCCACATTGTTTCAGCATCTCTTTGCCCTTCCTCTCCAACTCCTTTGAGAATTTGTTCTTCTCATCATTAATAATTTTATTAATTGTTCTAAAAAACAATTGCCAGCTCTTATCAGATTCTAAAGCTTTCATTTCATGAGCATAATGGATGCATGCGTTTTCAATGACATAGCGGCTGGTAAACATCAACGTACTTCCATTGCCTGAATACATAGACATGTTAAGGACAATTAACGGCAAACGGAGGCTCAAATCTAAGATTGTCAAATTTTACACAACAATACCAGATTTATGGTCCATTTGCTAAAGTAGATAACTCCATAATAAGGGGCCATATGACCGGATATATGTATTCTTATCATATTTTGCCAAGGTGTTGAGCTGCCAATTGAGGACAACATATTACTTTAAGTCAAAGTGACTATTATCAGCAAATCTCTGTAATATACCACTCCCTCCTCTGTCCCCCAATATGTGTCCACTGACTCGATACGGGTTTTAAGAAATATAATAGAAAGTGAGTTGAAAAAGTTAATGGAATGTGTCCTACTTTTATATATTAATTTTAAAATGTGAGTGAGAATGAATTTAGTATAATGTAGGTCCACTACAAAAATGATAAAATAAAGTGAGACAATTAATATGAGACATACCAAAATGGAAAACTAACACATAATAGGGGACGGAAGGAATACTATACAAGGGTTGTGAATTGTGATACATGCAAAATCTCAATATGACAATATTAATGACAAACTACAGAACCAACACAACAAAGTTCATTATTAGACCATTTTTAGTTCATTCTAAAAGTTTAGAATTTTGAAACAGGGTGGTCATTTAGATAACAAAGAGGTCATTTTTTTTATCGTTTTTAGTTCATTTAGATAGCAAAGAGGTCCTTCCATGATCAGCCTCTAGCTCCAGCGATGGCACCTGTAACAGCTTGTAAGCTTGACGGAACTGCAGCCATATGATGACAGATTTGAATTCTGTTCACCCCAGCTCCCAATGTAGTGGACTTGGCCTATAAATAGGATATTCATTCTATGCTTTCTACATGCCAAAAAAAGCAAAAACATCCTCTGCATCAAAAGATTTTTTCCCTCTCTCAAATATTCTTGAAGCTCTTACCCCCCTACATTTTTTTGCAAGCATTCCGTCAGCGATTGCAAAAAAAGGTTAAGCGGTTTATCTCGGGGGGAAGTTAACCCCGAGAGCACTAGGCGTATCTTGTCTTCAGGAGGACTCTTTGACTGCTGTTAAATTTACGGTTTTGTTGTCTCTATTCTATTTTGTTAATTCCGTTATTGTAATTTCTCCATTTTCTTATGGATTGTTTCCCAAAGCAGTGTATCTTTTCCATTTTCTACAACAGAAAAAGATTGTGAGAGTGATTCTTCATCAAAATGGTTCTGTGCAGAGCAGAACATTAAATAATAAAAGTTTTAGGTTAAAAATTTGGTTTCTTTTTTTGGGGGTTTGTAAACACATCATTCTAATCAATAGAGGTCTATCGTTTTTTTGCATTTCATACACATGAAAAGGTTTGGATGAAAAAAGGGTAAATCTATTTTCCTCGCATTTTTTGGTATATTGCTTATGCTTATGCTAGTTCTGATTTTAGAATAAGTTGGATGTAAATTTGTTAAGTGTCGTTTATTGGTTATGGAGGTGATGAGTTCGGTTATAGACCCCGGGAATGGAAAAACCCGAAAGGTTATTTGTAGTATAGATGTGGTTTCAATGAACATATATTGTCACACAGATTGCGGTATCAAGTCTTAGTAGTTTTGAACCCCAAGTGATGATTAGGCATCTTAACTGGCGGAGAAGGGACCTGATGTTGAAAGGTGCTTGAGGAATTATCCCCAAACCCTTTCTAGCCGACAAGAAAAATTACTTGACTTTATTCACCCTCTAAATTTATTCATTCTACAAACGGTGGTGAGCCAGTGCTATGTAAAGGAGAAGTCCCATAAACGGGTGAAAAATTGTCATGGATGATGAGCTTGTCTCTCTATCATGAATGACAATGGGAAAAAAATTTCAAAAAGAAAAAATTTGCATTGCAAGTGGGTCTCAATCAAGGGTGAAATTGATGATGCAAGCCTACAAGGGAGGTTTTGTCGGGGAAATTTTTTTTTAAAGATATGGTATTGATTCGGATGTGTTCACTTTTGTAAAATGACTCTATTTTAGTGTTGAGCATGGTAGTTGTAGAAAATGTTTTTTATCAAATGGATTAAAGATGACATTCATTCATGGAAATTTTAGATGAGTATTATATAAACCTTGGGGGTTTCGAGAAAAAGGAAAAAAAAATCTTGTGTGTAAGTTGAAGAAAAATTTGTATAGTCTAAAACAAGCTAAAAGTATTTTATAAGAAGTTTGATGTATTAATGATGGATTTTGGTAGTTGTTGTTACTATAAGAGGATATTTAGGGCGGGGGGTACCCCCATAATATATTTTGGGTTCCATGACTAATTTTTGGGAACTACCCACGGGTTTAAATTTTAGGTTATTTTAGTAGGGAGGGAAAATTTAGTTAATTATCTAGATCCAAGGATTAATTTGGGGGGGGTTTTCTTATAAACCAAAAGATCATTTTAATAGGTTTTGTTTTACGAAACCCCATAGTGGAAATTTAGAAAAAACCTTTTTTCCCAAAAGTTGTAAAATGTCAATCAACCCCCGTTCCCGATTGACCCTCGTGGGAAAAAACCCTCTCTAATTCTTTTAGTCTCCTTTTTCTTTTTTCTTTTTTTTCTAATTTTGTTTAAAGTATTTTTTTTTTGGGGTAGCACATTTTCATTTTTGTTATTCATTTTCCTTTTCATTGTTTTTAATTATGTTTATTTTCTAGACAGGATTGTTTACTATACTTTTTTATTTTTATTTTCCTATTTATGTTTGTTATGTTTGTTGATTTTAATTTTTTTTTTATTATTTATACTCTATTATTTTTTTTAATCATTTTAATTGTAACATTTCAAACAAAAAATTCTTAGTTCTTTATTCTTTTTTTTTTTAATATGAAATTCTCATTTTTAACATTTTAGATAATACTCCCCGCCCCCCTTTAGGGGTCACATTTAAGTTCACACCATTTTAAAAAATGAAAGAAAATTGGGGGTGATATAATTAAGTCCTTTTTTTTATTTAATTTTATAATAAAATATGAGTGAAAAAAGGGTTTGTGGAATTTAAGCCTAATATCTATATTAATATTCTCGGGAACTCTTAATGTGGCCAATAAAATGGTAACGGGGGTCCTATGGGGCGGGGGGAAATATTATTTTTAGTACAATAGATTAATAAAAAAGTTATTAGTACTATTTAAATAATTTTATATATTTAACATACAATTCGTACCAAATAAAAAAATCGGAAACGCCACCGATAAGTGTGACGAGAGGTTATCCGTTATTATATGTTGATGATATGTTGATCTCAAGAGGCGATGCA
This sequence comes from Salvia hispanica, assembly GCF_023119035.1. NCBI lineage: Eukaryota > Viridiplantae > Streptophyta > Magnoliopsida > Lamiales > Lamiaceae > Salvia > Salvia hispanica. The sequence continues at coordinate 46,906,748 of NC_062970.1, read as the reverse complement.
AGAAGATGGATCAATTGAAAAAACAATTGTCTAACGATTCTCTGAAAGATCTTGGAGAGGCTAATCAGATTTTGAGCATAAGACTCGGCGTGACAAGAAGTGGGGAAAATTGTATTTTGAACCTTACTGGAAACGTTATGGAAAGATTTGACATTATGATTAAAAAAGCTAGTAAGTGTGCTTTGAGCGTTACGTAAGATTGCAAGTTGTCGAGTAAAAGAGAAGAAATGTTGAAATGATGAAAGGTCCTTTTGCTAACTTGAAAGGTCTATGCTTAGCAGTACGGTATTATATATGCAATGGTTTGACGAGTCTGATATTGCACAAGTAGTGAGAGTAGTGAATCGTTCATGGGTCATTTGAGCAAACAACATTGAGAAACATTTAAACGGCCTTTGATATTTAAGAGATACCGCATAAAAGGTTTTATTATGTTTCAATGGAAAGAAGTTGAGTGATAGGTTGTGTGGATGCAGCCCTACCCGATGGAGAAGAGCACAATGAGTTGGTGGAAGCAAGTAAGGAGATCGTGTGGTTGCGTTTCTTAGATGAACTTGGGCTCGGAGTGTCATTTTCTTAGCAAAGAATCAAGCATTTCATTCTAGAAAAACATGAAAGAGTTGAAGTATCATTACATTAAACACTTGTTGGTGATGAAAATCCTACAATTTGAGAATATACTTGGAAGCGAGTCCAACATACATGTGTACTAAGTTGACCTTAAAGAAGATGAAGTTATGTATAACTTCAATTGGTTTTAGAACTTGAAGAGAAGATTAGGCGATATCTCCTACCATATCTAGGCTTTGTTTCCTTATGTTTTCTCTTGAGATATGTTTCCTAGTGTGGCTATAATTAGTGTTCTCTAAATAGAGGTACCCCCCCACATTAAAATCATTTGGAAATGTTTTTCCATGCCTTGTAAAAAAATTTTAATTTGTATTTCTACTTATAAGGTGAATACGTTTAACCATGGAGAATTAATTGTAAGATAAGAAATAAAGATGAACATACCTTCCTCCGGAAGACCACTCAAGATGGATTCCAAGCGCATATTTTTTGGCACGTTGTCTAGAACTATGAAATGTGACTTTCCTTGCATGTGCCAGTGCAGCCATCGTTGGAGACTTTTGTTGTCCATTTCCTCCACATATAATGGACCCCCAAACTTGTGTATTTCCCACAAGCCCCTCATTCACCTTGTGTCACTAGAAAGTTATCCATGCCGGTGTTTGAATTTCTGAATGATGTCCGGTGGTTGTATACTTGTCTGGCTAGAGTTGTTTTTCCCCGAACCAAGCATGCCTTTGATACGGATCAATTTAAAACGTGTCGACTCATCCAGGATCGCTCTACTAATAAGCTGCACTTCTTTTCTAAGCCCACTACGACCCCTTCTTCTCCAACACTTTGGGGACGTTTGCCTCCTGCCACCTCCAAACTCCATTATTCGCTTTCTTAGCTTCCTCAGCCAATCCGTCCCATTTCCAATCAATTTTCATGAAGATCTCTTCACTGTTTATTGTGTAGTTCACTGAAAGTTGAGCCATTTTCAGCAAAGTCACTAGCAAATGATTCAGATGTCCAACTTCCTGGTTCCGACTTGTTGGAAAAAATTCACAACTTGCTCAAGCTCATTTATTATCTCATCCGTGATCGACTTGTGATCGCCCTCACTTTTTCTATCCCAAAACTACACAGTTGCTCGCCCGCCCATGCTATGATGGCCTCCGACATGTTTTTGTAATATCTGCATGTACGAAAATTGTAGAATTTGCAAAATCATTTTTATTTTTATTTAATCTATTACCTACCTTTCGTTTCTCCCCTGTCTCACAAACCTTAATCATTTCCAGACCACGTCCGTCATACATTTTCCAGTAGAAAGGTCTAGACATGCCCACATTGCCACACAGTGAGTGATTCTGCTCCTTCCCGATAATCTCTAAGCCAACAAACTCAGTACGGGCCTTCCCCCAAGTGATGCTCCCTATCGATCCCAAACTCCATCATCAAATTTTCTATCTTACTCAGCCAATCTCGGGCATAGGCTATTACTCTTTGTGTTGTGGGGTTGGTTGAAAGTTGAGTCATCTCGGTAAAGTCAGCTACCAAATGATCTAGCCTGCACCTCAGTACTCCCGATTCCTTGTCCCTAACAAAACAACATCATTCTCAGCTCATTAAGTAGAATCATTTTGTAATCCCCATCGATACTTTGATTCTCTTTTTGAATCACTCTCTTTTTCCCCCTTATCACCCCTAAGATGAGGGCCCGACATGTTTCTGCAAGTACCAGAATGGTATATTTTGGTAAGATTTTGTATTTATATTTTGGAGTACAAAATATACTACTCCTACTACTTTTTTTATTTTGAAATTTGAACTCTAAACTACTGTGTCACAAAAACCTATCTGTCACCAAATTAGATCAACACTACTACTATTAAAGACAAGCATTTCAGATCGTTTGAATAATCAAATTCAAAAAAAAATGAATTTGAATCCACTGCTAGGCAAGTATAATTTTAAAAGCTCAAATATCAAAAGAATCAAGATGATACAAATTACAAGATACTAGTGTAAGTACTAGTTTCCTCTTATTTGCCTTCCTAAATTAAATTTGAAAAACCCAAGTTCTTAAGAATATAAAGCTAAGTTCCAGATTTTAACCTTTTTTCTGTATCCTAATTAAGATTTTCTATGCTAATTTAAATTAGTAAATCTTCTTAACTATTTCCCCAAGCTTTTTTATAAATTTTTAAATTTTAGGGCCAAATTTCGAATCTTCAAAAAACATTCTTTGAAGATTTAGAAAAATTTTGGGAAAGGGTTTTTACCATTAATTTGGATTGAATAAGGCTTTCAAATACCTATGCCAAACAACATAATCATGTGAATTATGAAACTTTTTCAAAAAAAAGAAAAAAACCTTTTTGATTATTTCTTCAATTTTCTTTTCCTTTAGCTTTGCCGGCGAGTTCAAAACAGATGGTCATATTGATTGGTGAATGAATGGACAAAACAAATAGTTCGATTAAAAAAATGGAAAAAATTTAAATCTGAAAAAATTTTAAAATTTTTTTGCTATTAAAACTGGTTGTTACAATGTTAAACTTTCTAGGATGCATAATTGATTAAAAAAATACTACTCCCCCCAATAATTTAAATTCAAAATTTTTTTATATTCTTTATAATAAAAGGGAACAAAAATAATTTAAGGGGGAAAGTAACCAAAAAAAAGAAAAAGGGAAAAAAAAAATTTGGGCTTAAAAAAAGTAATTAACAAATTTTGGGACAGGGAAAAAAAAAATTAATATAAGCCATGTGAACGGAGGCAAGTAGGTTATTATTTTTTTAGGTGATCCTGGGCCACTTGATTAGCACACAAGATTAGAATGATTGCTTTTTTCCACCCAATTTTGAATAAATGTTTTTTTTTTCCCATTTATATTCCAATATTGTATTTAATGACCATAAAAAAAGATGATAGGTCTACCCCACCTAATCCAGTAAAATAGAATTATAAAGCAGGATGATGAATGTGGAAATGAAGAGGTTGTTTTGACGTGAAACAATGAATTAAGCTGCTCTTTAACATGGTTCACGTTATTACAAATTAATTACTGTAGTATTTTATTAGTGATCTCTGATTTGGTACCTCCAAATAATAGTCCAACTTGATACAAGGCATCCAAATGCCAATAAAGAAAATACAAGTTAGGGACTGATATCCACTTTCACTATTTTGGAGACAAACTAGAATTTCTGATCTTTGTTGCTATGTGTTTGGTTGTAACCATTTTATACTTGCTCAGATACACCATCTTCCCAATCTCTTCCGGGAGGGTCTCCAGATGCGGACAATTCTTGATTTCTAGTTCCGTTAGAGCCCACATTGCACATCCAACTTGTATTCTCCTAAGATTCCACATCTCATTGATGTGAAGAGCTTTGAGCATGGGAAACCCGTTGTACTGTCGTATCACCATTTCTCGACCAGTGTATGCATTCTGCAGTTTGAGTCGCTCTAGGTTGGGCAGCTTCTCCAGTACCGGCATGGGGTCTTCGTCAAGACAAGTATTTACCAAAATCAAGGAACTGATAAATTGAGGGAAACTAGCCGCACTCGGAAGCATAGATAGGCGTCCATCTAGTTTGATTTTACGGAGTGTAACTAGCATACCAATCTCGTCCAAACATGGCATGCTCCTATAACGAACCTCTCAAGGTAAGCCTCTCGAGCCTCGACAGCCAAACAAGTGATGCAAATAGCTTGCTTACATCCGAGTTTTCATCAATTTCTTCAATGCCTAATATACGGATTCCGGTTGTCCACAACCTCGGGATCTCATAGGTCCAATCACAAATCGAGATGTAGGTTAGGGTCTCCAGATTCTGTAGCGCGTCTATCTTCAAAGGCTCCGGGCAAATCACATCAGACATGTAGATATGACGAAGGCTACGCATTTTCCATAAAATATTCGGAATACTAAGCATAAAGTTCAAGCTATATCAAGTACCTCAAGGTCTTCAAGATCCCCCAACCAGCGCGGGATATTGGTTAGGTAATTGTTTCTCAATCCCAAGTACCTTAACTCGGTCAATGTGCCGATTGTTTCTGACAAAGTCTTCACCCCAAAATCTTCCATGTCGAGTATCTTGAGGAGTTCAAAACTCTTCCAATAAGACGGGCTAGTGTCGTCCAAGTAGGAACCACCTCCATGGAATATGAGAGAAACAAGACGTTTGTTGTCTTGATTCGTGGAATGGTTAAACTACTCCTAGTTTAGTTGACTTAGACAATTAGTAATAAATCACTTTTATTAAATAAATTAACTTCTAATCAAAATTTTATTAACTTTTAAATAAAAGTTTTGTTTAACACTAATATAAACTATTTTTTATTTTTTTAAAAAAATCTTATTTTAAATCATTATTTCTACATAAAATGAATAACATTTTCTATGCTTTCTTCTCTGATGGTAGCAAACAATAATCCAAGAACACTCTCAGTTTTAATGAGCTTCAGCTGAATGCATTCAATTTCATTAAATTAGCATAATCTAAAATGAGCTAGATTCTCAAGTCAGGATTGGGGCGTTAGAGCATCTCCAATAGCGGCTAGCCCAATCGGCTAGCCGATTCGTGGTCGCTTAGCCGAACCATTGGAATCGTCCAGCGCGTTTTCGGCGACAGAGAATAGGCAAGCGCACGCCGATTTGTGGGCGTTGGCCGCCATTGTGGCGTGCCGATCGGCGAGCGATCGGCAAGGTCTTTATTTTTTATTTTTATTTTTTTGAAATTTTTTGAAAAACTATATATACGCAATTTTAGTTTCATTTTCATTTGCACCACTTGTTTTAACGAAGCATTCTCTCTCTAAATTTCAAGACAAGAGCAACATCGAGCGATGGCTGAGAACGAGTCCACTGCCGACACGAGCGGATCTCGCACTTGGCCTACGCACTGCAATGTCCTGGACGGGGCTAGATGGAGCGGGCAAGATGGCCTAAGGGTTTAACATCCCTTGGCAACAGCTGACGGGGATTGATAAGTCGGGAATGCGCAGGGGATGAAGAGGGGGATGCCGGGCGGGGGAGCAGCCACGCGGCAAAAAGGCGCAACGCCGGGATGGGGAGGTATGCGTTCCTGCATACAGCGCAGCTGACGCCGCAGAATCGTATGATGTGGATGATGCCGGGTATGGGTAGGAGTATGCAGCCCCAGATGATCCCGGGCGCAGGGGTCACCTGGGGGTGCGACCCGCCCATCGCCCTCTCTTGATTTTTTGACGGGGTTTCTGCCTCACACGCTGACCCCCGGTGGAGACACATACTGGGATGACCGTGTTCTTACCGCATGAGCCAGAGTAGGTGGATCGACATTCGGGAAGCGGACACCGCTGCTCAGCCGGGTCGGGCCGCGCCGTCAGAAGTTAAGACCACTACGCGGAAGTTAGCAAGGTGGTCGGCAGGAGTCGTCGTAGCCGGCTGTTGACGACACCCCCACGCGGAGGAAGTGGACGGAGGATGAGTACGTCGGCGGTGGCCAAGGGCGTGGTTGTCGATTTGCGACGATCCGACAACTCAGCGACCGACCGTCAACATGTGGGCTAAGATTAGGGAGCAGCCTTTACATGAGGTACTGCCCGCATGGAAAGTGACTACAAATGGGGAGGGAGTGCCGAAAGTGGGTGGGAAAGCATCAGTGGCCGCGGCCGGCCGATTTCGGGTTGTACACCAACGCCTCCGCATGATGACTAGTGGGCAACCGAGAGGACGCCCGGATGATAGCGTGAGAGTCAGTTCAGTACCGGGGACTTATATAAGGAGTTCACCATCTGGGAATGCTGCCATTCCGGTGTTAAAGGAGTCCGAGAAGTTCCGGCGGGTCGAAGCCGGGTACCGAAGATGCGTAAGCCGAACTATTCGGCGACATTAGCCGCGCAGTATCCCACGACCTCCCCGACATGCCGTAGGAGTTTCCGGACCCTCCATCCTTTGCTCGGGCGCTCTCGCGCTCAAGTTGGCCAAAAAGCGGGCGCAATGCGCAAGAAGGGAAATCCTCCTCCCCTATCGCCCTGGGAGGTCCTCTCGACACTTTCACGCGTACACCTTATTCTCGCGTCAAAAAATGCGGGAATGTGTATGTGTACAAGGTCTTCCAAGAGTGGAGGCCGCAACTGACCTCATGGAGAAGAGAGGTTTCTTCACTCGATGCTCGAGAGCATGCAGTGGATTTGGGATGCCACACGAGGGCAATCGGGATTGGGGGCCTGGGACGCTGGGCTCAGATGCCACCGATGTGGAGGTCCCGGGTGGCAGCGGGGATGGCGACGATGAGGAGTAGAGAGAGGCGGGGCTTGTGTGTGGAAGCCCGGTTTTTTTTTTTATTATGTACTTTTTTTTATCTATGTATCTTTTTTTTATTTAAATGAAATGAATGCATTCTTCCGTATATGTCTCGTAAATTTAATTCAGTAATTTATCGTAAATTTAATTGCGTAAATGTAGTTGTTTTTGAATTATTTTTATTGCGGCTAGCCTGTTGCTAGCCTTGGGCTAGCCTATTTGAGTAAAATGATGATGTGGCATGTGGAATTTTAGTGCTGATGATGTGGCAGAGGGAGAGAGTGGCTAGCCTGTGGCTGGCCTGAAGCCATTGGAGATGCTCTTATGAGCTGGATTCTCAAGCCATATCATATTAAATAATACTAACATAAAATACATATAGTTTGTTCCTTAAAACTATACACATTTATTTGCAAACACACAAAACAAAGGAGGAATGAAAGAAGGAAAAGTACACACCATCCTTCCAAAGGCAACAAACAAAAATATCCACTTTCTCATACACTTCAAATTATGGACTGATATCAACTTCAATTATTCTGGAGATTGAGCTCGAGTTTCTAATCTTTGCTGCCATGTGTTTGGTTGTTACCATTCTTAACTTCCTCAGACGCTTCATCGACCCAATCTTAAACTTCACCAGATGTGTACAGTTCTTGATTTCGAGTTGCTCGAGTTTCCACATCGCACCTTCTCCAACTTGTATTTTTCTAAGGTTCCACAGCTCATTTATCCGAAGCACTTTGAGCTTAGGAAACCCGTTGTGCTGAATCACCATTTCTCGACCAGTGTATGCATTCCGCAGTTTGAGGCGCTCTAGGGAGGGTAGATTCTCTAGCTCCGGCATGGGGTCTTCGCCCAGACAAGTATTTACCAAAATCAAGTAGCGAATACGTTGAGGGAAATCACCCGCACTTGGTAGCTTAGCTAGGCGTCCATCCAGTTTAAGCGTCGCGAGTCTATCAAGAACACCAATCTGGTCCAAACACGGCATGCTTCTGAAACGAAACCCTCTCAAGGTCAAGTGCTCAAGCCTATTCAACTTAAATAGTGATCCAAAGAGCTTTATAACATCCGAGTTTTCATCAATTTCTTCGATCCCCAATTTACGAAGACGACTCATCTTCTCCAAGCTTGAGAACTCGTATGTCCAATCATAGATCGGGATGCAAGTTAGTGTCTCAAGCTTCTGTAGCGCATCTACTTTCAAAGGCTCCCGACAAATCACATCAGACATGTAGAGATGACGAAGGCTACCCATTTCCTTGATGATATCCGGCACCTCCACCATAAAGTTTAGAGCTATGTCGAGAACCTCAAGCCTTTTCAATCCCCCCAACGAGTGAGGAATCTCTTGCGTGTAATTGTTTCTCAATCCCAAATACCTTAACGAAATCAGTGTGCCAATAGTTTCTGATAAAGTCTTCACCCCAAAATCTTCCATGTCGAGTATGTCGAGGAGTTCAAAACTCTTCCAATAAGCCTCTCCAGCGTCGTCCAAGTAGCGACCACCTCCATGAAAGACGAGAGAAACAAGATGTTTGTCTTGATTCTTGGAGTGAATAAGTTTGTCTCTACCACAATGAATAACACGATGACAAGGAATTCGTGAGCTTCGAGAGAGTCGACTATTTCCACTCCTCAAGATCTCAAAGCCCAATTCCTCCTCTGCTTTTTTGACGGATAACATGTGTAGTAGAGGATTCATGTGACACCTTTTTACTTCTCGTACGAACGGGAACTCGTGCACGACTTCAAAAATGGATTCACTAACTAACCGGTACGTACATGATCTTCCTACATTTATTCCTCTTATATTCCAAACATGATCCAACTTTTCTTCCCTCATTATTGCATTTTCTTTAAACAATGACATGAGCAAGAAACATGCCTTGAGTGTCTCATCCAAATTACGATACATCGGCTCCAATATCTTCAACGATTCTCGCAAATCAATTGAATCAAAAAGTTGTTCCCATTCAATCCCCGAAAGTCTTTGTTTCACTTTATGCCTTCCAACATTTATGATAGCTACCGGCAAACCCCAACATTTTTTCAACATCTCTCTGCCCTTCCTCTCCAACTCCTTCGAGAATTTGTTCTCAACCCCAGTAAATTTATCAATTGTTTTCAAAAACAATTGCCAGCTCTTGTCCGGATTCAGAGCTTTCATCTCGTGAATATAACCTATGTTTATTCTTTCAATCTTATAGCGACTGGTTAACAACAACCTACTTCCATTGCCTGATTATATACATGTTGAGAACAATTAATATACAGTCTATACTTCCACAAGTTTTAATATACACAACAAGAGTACTACTCCCTCCGTCCCCTATTAAGAGTCACACTTTTCCATGTCGGTATGTTCCCAATTAAGAGTCACACTTCATTTTTACCATAAATGGTAAGTAGGTCTCATTCCACTAACTCAATTCACTCACATTTTATTATAAAACCAATATAAAAAATGGGTCCCACATTCCACTAACTTTTTCAAACCAACTTTTCTTTACATTTCTTAAAACCCGTGCCCGGTCAAAGTGTGACTCCTAATGGGGGACGGAGGGAGTAATACTTTTAGCCAAAAATATTCAATTTTTTCAAATCTTTATAATATACTCCCTATGTCATGTTCTGCTCAAAGTGACACGTTTTCCTTTGAAATGTCCCATTCAAAATGTAAACACGCGTAATTAATTCCAAGATAAGAAATGAAGACGAACATACCTATCTGTGCAAGACCTAGCAAGAAAGATTCCAAGCGCATTTCTGCAAGAAGGTTGTCGACAACAATGAAACACGACATTCCTTGCAGGTGCTGGCGAAGCATCTGTCTAAGACTCCGGTTGTCCATTTTCTCCACCAACAACGAATCCCCATCAAGTACCACCAACTGCTGTATCAGCTCCACAAGCACCTCATGTACACTCGTGTCACTAGAAATGGTCACCCACGCACGTTGCTTGAACTTCCCAACGATAGCCGGATGGTTGTACACTTGTCTGGCAAGAGTCGTCTTCCCCACACCAAGCATGCCTTTGATACAAGAACTCACAAGGGCCGCCTCCTCGTTAAGAATCACCTTCCCAATAAGTTGCTCCATGTCCTTCTCCAACCCCACCACGGAAACTCTGTCTCCCTTTTCTCCAACATCTTGCAGTCTGCTCACCCCCTCACCGACTCCAAACTCCGTCATCCGCTTTTTTGACCGCCTCAGCCAGTCGAGGACAATGCCCATTTCATTGTATAAGGAGGTCTGATCAGCTTTTCTTGTGAGGTCAGCTGAATACTGAGCTATCTCAGCAAAGTCAGCTACCAAATGATTTAGCATCCTTCTCCTCTTTCCCGAGTTCTTGAACCTCAAGTAATCCAGCATCATTCGCAGCTCGTTTATTACCGTCTTTGCGAGATACCCTTTATCGCTCTCAACTAGAAAACTCTCCAGCTCCTCTATCGCCCCTGAGATGATGGCCTCCGACATGATTTCCGGGGAAGATTATTAAAAACTACAAGGAATTGATTTAGAAATTCAGATGAACACCATTAAAAATGAAAACATAATCTATATCATATACTCCCCCGGTCCCACTTTAGCAGTCCCATTGACTTTTCTGCCATCTTTTTGTAAAAATAATATAAAATAGTTAAAGATGAGAAATGGTAAATTAAAAGAGAGAATAATATAGAGAATAGTCTTATCTATATTATTGTCTCTCTTACTTTACCATTTCTCTACTTTAACTATTTTTTATCATTTTTATAAGAAGATGGCAGAAAAGTCAATGAGACTGCTAAAGCGGGACGGAGTGAGTAATACTCTTCATGCCCACCATTGAATATCTCTACTACTTCATTTTGGGAACTATTAAACATCCCATTTCACTAACATTTTACTTTAAAATTTTGACAACTATTGCATAAAAGTACGATCGATAGGGGGAGTATAAATGACTTCATGAGTTTAAAATAGAGAATTGGACATGATAATGATACCAAAAACAAATCCAGATTCAGATCTAAAATTGATCGAATTCTGAAAAATGAATTCTGATTGGGTCTCACTTTCTGGTATGCACAAATTAAAAACCTTGGGAATATAAAGCTACTATTATCTATGCCATTAAAGTTGGTAAATCTTCTTAACTCATTTGTAGAAGCTTTAATTCGACAACACAGATTTCTTCGAAAACACTCATTGAAAATTTAGAATATTTGGAATTTTTACCATTAATTGGGACCGAGTAAAGTTTCTGAGCTAACGATTTCAAAAATCTGTAAAAAATTCTAACTATACTATTGAAAGTGAACTATGAAGCTATTCAATGAAAATAAAATACCTTTTGAGATTAACTCCTCTTATATTTGCCTGTTTGGAATCAATTTTCCGATTCAACTCTTTCCTCTATTTTGCCGGTGATGGGATTGTGATCAACAAATTCATTAACTTTATGGTCAAATTGATTATGAATTAAATATATCAAATAAAATACCAGCAATAGTAATTCTAATAATATGGACAAAAATATTAATCATAATTTAAAATAATTATGTTTCCCTTGGGAAGCATCTTCCACACTTACGTTCAAATACAACAGGATAAATGATTAATTAGGATAAACAAATAAAAAATTGGGCCATTCATAATTTTAAGTAGTTTACATTGGGCCTTGCAATACCAAGTATTGTAGTAAAATTGGGCCATTCATAATTTCGAAGCCCAAGTTTTGGAATTTACAGCCCACGGTTTATGACCTCAGTTTGGCCATCTTGTGTTTTCATTTATTCAAACTAAAAATATAGATTTAATTCATTTTTTTCACAAAATAATGAAGTAATATTATGATAAATTGATCATAAAATTAAGATGGTTGCTCTTGCTCTTCCACACCTAATCCACCAGAATAATTAATTATAATTAGATGAGATTTATGCTCTCTAGATTCTTGAAAAAGCATCATGTGAAACAATGACCAGCTATTTTCCCCCATTATTTTATTTTGGTCAAATTCAAGAAGTAATCAACTAATATAAATATGAAAAAATAGCTGGCCTGCAAGTGGAAGCAAAATCTGCATTAAAAAATTAATTTGCCGTTGAAAATCTTAGAATAAATTATCGAGAAATGTGTTGTAAACCAACTTTGAATTAATTTAAATTATAACTTCATTCACTTGCCTTCTTCTCACATGGCATACATTTTTACAGGTGCCTCATAAGTTTTTAATTAAAACTCAAGTATTTCTAAGTTCTAACTTTTTCCGAATTACTAACTCTGAGTTGATGAATTTGCAGTTCAAAATCTCTCTCAACTGGCAAAGATAAGAAGATAACCTCAAAAAAAAGGTATGTTAATCGTTCCTTCCTTAAATTATGTACTTAGTTTCCAATTCATCACATGATTATATATATGTTGCTGTTTTTTTTTAAACAAGTTTGAATTCGTTCAAAAGATTTAAGTTTCAATTTCTGCATGATTTAGTCAACGCCCTAGTTAGGATTCAATAGCTTCATCTTAAATTTTATTAATAATTTTCAACCAGGATTTATGAAATATATAGGAATGTGATTAAAATAGAACTAGGAGTAATGCAGAACTATGATTATTAGATTATACTTAGTTAATTTTTAGTTCATATTTAGAAATTTCTGATTTTAATCATTTTTAGATTATTATTAGATCATCCTTCCTAAAATGAACTAAAAATTGACTAAAAATGACCTGGATCCGTAAATGATCTAAAAATGTTCTTCATATTTTTAAAATAGGTTCTTTAGAATGAACTAAATATGAACTAGAAGGTGGTGTTCGGTTTATTAGATAAAATAATACCAAGATACAATCTAAGATTAGGTTGTGAGATTATTTTAATCATAGGAGGTTAGCTATTACTAATTATCCATGATTATTGAATTGTGGGATTGAATCTCATGAACTAAACGCACTACATATTTAATTTGGGATACAATCTTGCAAACCGAACACCCTAGAAATGAACTTAATACATATTTAATCTGGGATACAATCTTGCAAACCAAACACCCTAGAAATGAACTTAATACATATTTAATCTGAGATACAATCTTGCAAACCAAACACCCTAGATATGAACTTAATGTTATCTACTAATGAACGCTCTGCAATTTTACATTAAAACTTATTTCTGCATTGATCAATTTAATTATGAATTTTTAATTTGTCATAGTTAAATCTTCAGTTGGCTCTATTTTCAACAATAAAAACATGATTAATTCATCCATATTTTGCATATGCAAATTCTTACCTTATCAATTGATGCATAATAGGAAATATACCTTGTCAATTATCATGATTATATATGTTGTTGTTTTTTAATACTATCAAGAATTGTGAATTTGGATCCTTGGTTTCAGAAATTGAATTAATCTTGAATAAAGATGGAGGAGGAGGCCATGATCTCAGGGTTGATACAAAATCTGGAGACTTCGCATGTTGCGTGTACGGATATCAAGTCGCGTGGCATCCTGGAGACCAAAATGAAAGAGCTGAGAGAGATGTTGGATTTCTTGAGAGGCTTGAAAATGGAAGACAAGAGCAAGCTAAAATATTTAATGGCGGACTTGGTCGAGTCGGCTCAAAGTGTGGAGGACATGAGCTCTCTCCATTTCACTCAATCGCTAGAGTACTACAAAAGGGAGATCGAGTCGACAAAAATGCGTATGATAAACTTTGGAGCTGCTCAAGATAAAATCAGTGGAGACGAAGAAAAGGAACAAGTTGTGGTGGGGTTGGAAAACGTCGTGCAAATGTTGCTTGACAAAGCAGTTTTAAACAACTCTAGCTGGCCACCCCACCTCAGTATTTGGAATATCAAAGGCATGATTGGTATCGGAAAGACAACGCTTGCTAGGCTAGTGTACAACCACAAGGACGTTGTCAGCCGGTTTGAACGTCGTGGCTGGGTGTCAATTTCTAATGACATGAGCTACAAAGAAGTACTTGTGGAACTGATACAACAGATGGTGGTAGGCAGTGAGGAACAACTAATTGGAAGAGATTCGTTGTTGGAGGGAAAGGATAACCGAAGTCTAAGACAGATGCTTTGCCAGCTCCTAAAAGGAAAGCGATTTTTCATAGTTTTTGACAACCTACTCAAAGGAATGTCTATACGACGCATCTTGCGAGGTCTTGGGGATAAAGGTATATGTATTTTATCTTCAATCTTTTTTGTTCATCTTAGAAAGAAAAAATACTCTTACACTAACTTATGACCAACTTAAAGTAGTACTACTATTTATCCTAATTTCACAGTTCAGTGACTCTCTTTTTTGTATGAATTATTCTCATCAGATGGAGACCATCCTAGAAGTCGAATTTTGTGCACGAGTCGCTATGAGGTTGAGGGCATCTATCACAATCACAATGTGCAACCTTTGGATTCTGATAAGAGCTGGCAATTGTTCCTAAATACTATATTCCCTGGTGATACATTTGCAAGTGGTAAGAAGGAATTCTCAAAGGAGTTGGAGAGGAAGGGTAAAGAGATGTTGAAAAAATGTGGGGGTTTGCCGCCGGCTATAATTGATGTTGCAAGGCAGAAAGCAAAGCAAAGACTTTCAGGGATTGCGTGGGAAGAGCTTTTTGATTCTGTTGATTTGAGCAAATCATTGAAGTTATTGGAACCCATGTATCAGACATTGGGAGAAGAGCTTAAGCTATGTTTCCTGTGTATGTCCTTTTTTAAGGAAAATGCAATAATGAGGGAAGAAAAGTTGGAACAGATTTGGGCTGCAAGCGGAATAGAGTCATTAGACACACTTACAAGAGGACTTTTTGGTGGACCATGTGCCGGTTTAGTTAAAGAATCCATTATTGAAGTCGCGCACGAGTTCGTATTCAAGGAGGAAGTAAAAAGGTGCCACATGAATCCCGTACTACACTTGCTATCCATCAAAAAAGCAGAGGAGGAAATTGGCTTTGAGATCCTGAAGAGCAATGGAAATAGCCAAACCTCTTGGAATCCGCGTCATCGTGTTATCCATTGTGGCAGAGATAAGTTTGATCATTCCAAGAATCAGGATAACAAAAACCTTAATTCTCTTATCTTGCATGGAGGTGGTTGCTACTTGGACGATGCTAGTCTGTCTTATTGGAAGAGTTTGGAAATACTCAAAATACTCGACATGGATGATTTTGGGGTGAAAACTTTATCAGAAACTATCAGCACATTAACCGAGTTAAGATACTTGGGACTGAGAAACAATTACATACAAGAGATCCCACACTCGTTTAGGGTGATATAGATCTTAACTTCATGGTGGATGTGCCGGATATTATATGGGAAATGGACAGCCTCCGTACTCTCCACATGGCTGATGTTATTTGCCGAAAGCCTTTGAAAATAGACGCGTTAGAGTATCTTGAGACCCTAACCTACATCCCTATTCATGATTGTATAAATGAGGCCTCAATCTTGGAGACGACAATTCGTCTCCAAAAATTGGGCATCGAAGAGGTTGATGAAAACTCAGATGTAGGCAATCTCTTTTCATCACTGGGTAAGTTGATGTTCCTTCGTCATCTTATCTTGAAAGGGTTTCGTTTCAGAAGCATGCCGTGTCTAGACGAGATTGGTGTTCTAGATAGACTCGAAACGGTCAAACTGTATGGGCTCTTACCTCGGCTGCCAAGTGGCGATAACTTCCCTCGGGTAAGATACATCGTTTTGGTAAATACTTGTCTTGATGAAGACCCTATGCGAGTGCTACAAACGTTTCGCTGGCTGAAACGCCTCAAACTGCGGAATGCATACACCGGTCGAGAAATGGTGATAGTCCGCGGCCTCTTACGCCTCGAAATCTTGCGCATCAATGAGTTGTGGAATCTTAGAAAAATACAAGTTGAGAGAGCGTTGTTATCTTTGAAACAGCTAGAAATCAACTGTCCACATTTAGAGAGCCTCCCACAAGAGTTGATGAAGAACTTGATGAAGTTTAAGATGGTAACAACGAATCGCATTGCAACGAAAATTAGAAATTCGGGATTAACCTCAGAAATACCGGAGGTGGATTTTGTCTGTCCATAACGTTAATTAGCTCTATTATTTTGTTTGTTGAGATTTAGATGGTTTGTGTTTGTTTTTTTTCCTATTTTCCCTTTTACTTTTAAGCAACAAATAGACATTAAGGCCATTAGCAATGGGTGGCCGATGGGAGGGCCTTCCCCATCGGCCACCATCGGCCCTCCATTGCGGAGGAGGGGCCGTCCGGCGGCCCTCCGTTCTCTCTCCAAGTTGGCCGATGCATCGGCCTTGGCCGTTCCGAACGGGCCGTCGATCGGCCCTCCATTGTGGGGAGAGGGCCGTCGATCGGCCCTTAGCTTTTTTTTTTTTTGTTTTTTCTGATTTTTTAATTTATATTTTACTTCATTTCTTTCACTATAAATACACCTACCATTCTTCACTTTTCCACACCAACATCTTAAATCTTCTCTCTATTTCAATACATTGTCTCTCTATACATTTAATCAATGTCTTCCGGTAGCGATTCCGACGATGAAATCATAAATCGAGTGGTGCAGCGAGTCCTTGCAAGGGCAGCTCGACGTCAGGAAGAGGCGAACCAGGAGGCAATTCCAAGGCCAATCCATCGTCGTGAATCTGTCGACCGCGACCACGTTGAGGCTCACAACCGGCTCTATGCGGATTACTTTGCCGACGACCCACGGTGGGGCCCGGCGGTTTTCCGTCGGCGTTTCAGAATGCGGCGAGAGCTATTCTTGCGCATCGTTAACGGGTTGTCGGCGCGTTACCCTGACTTCCAACAGCGTTGGGACGCCGCCGGAAAGCCTGGGTTGTCACCTCTACAGAAGTGCACGACTGCAATTAGGCAGTTGGCATACGGAGGTTGCGCCGACATGTTCGACGAATATCTTCACGTCGCCGACACAACTGGTCGTGATTGTCTGAAGAAGTTTTGTAAAGGCGTAATTGAGACTTTCGGCCCCACCTATCTGCGGAAGCCGACCGTACAAGATTGCCAATTCCTGCTTGATTTGCACTGGAGGACGCACGGCTTCCCGGGTATGTTGGGAAGTATAGATTGTATGCATTGGCAGTGGAAGAACTGTCCGACCACTTGGAGAGGCCAATTTACGAGCGGGTACAAGGGCACACACCCAACCATAATTCTGGAAGCCGTTGCAGATCAGTGCCTATGGATTTGGCATGCCTACTTCGGTGTGGCCGGGTCGAACAACGACCTTAATGTTCTGCAATCCTCGCCTCTGTTCAACGACCAGTGCCAGGGAATAGGCCCCTTGGTTAACTTCACCACGAACGGCAACCAGTATCAGATGGGGTATTGCTAGTGCTTTATTTTTAATAGTTTTTATGCAATATTTGCTTCTCGTTGTATTCTATTTTCTAATTTTGTAATACAACGAAGATTTGCGTATTAATATTTTTTTGCATTTAAAATTATTTAATTTAGATATAAAAGTGCTTCATAATTAAAACAAAATAAATGATGATGTGGAAATGAAGTGGAAATGGGAAGGCCCTATGGAAGGGCCCTTCCATTGTGGGGAGATAGGCCCTCTCAAAAATTGATGATGTGGAAATAATAAAAAAAGAAGGGCCCTCCGGAAGGGCCCTTCCATTGCTAATGGCCTAATAAATTTCTTTTTAATTTAAAATCCACTAGTTTGAGATCAAACAATTCGATGAAATGCCCTAAGTTATATTATCTCCGTCCATAAGAGCATCCACAATGGATGCCCGATCGCGCGCCCGATCGGCCGAGATCGGGCTCGGGCGTGGTCGGGCATCCATTGCAGGCGTCGGTCACGCCCGAGCGCGACCGAGAGTTCGGTCGCGACCGATCACACGCCCGATCGATCGGGCGTGAGCTCGAGCGCCCATTGCAGAGGCGCGCCCGAGCCCGAGCCCGAGCCCAATTTTTTCGTAATTTTTTTTAATTATTTAACCTTAATTTTAATTTAAACCACTATAAATACTCCATTTTCTTCACTTTTCACATACCAAACCTTTCACTTTCTCTTCTATATTCTCTCAATATCCACTCTTTCAACAATGGATCCGAGTCAATACCCAACCCTGAATAATGTCGACGACGATATGCCGATGTTTGGAGGAGGCGGCGGCGCCCGGTGGCCCGGCCACGAAGACTACCGGGTTGAGACGCCCGGATTTGTAGGATCCACTTTCGTTGACGACTCTGAGTTCGATCCGTTCTTCTGCACCGAGGAGTATCGGGTTGAGGATATGGAGCCTAGTTGTGGGCAACCTCCTGCCCCTGTGCGGCCGTCGCCGAAGAAAGGGAGGAAGAAGATGGCACGGAAAGAAAAGGCGCCATCGGTCCCAGTCCCACTCCCACTCCCACACGACGAGCCGAACGAGGAGTACGCAACAGGGCGTACTGACTACGAGTTGGATGAGTACCTGAAGGTAGCTAAGTGTTGGGTCGATGTATCGGAGGATTTGATATCCTCCAACAACCATACTTCGGCCAGGATGTGGGATCGCATTGAGGAACGCTACAACGAGGTGAAACCGAAGTGGGCGTTCAAGCGGACCAAGGTTCAGCTGCGCAAGTGTTGGGATCGGATCAAGGTCCACATCAACAACTTCTGCTATATCTACAACAGGAATAGGGACGGAAGGGCTAGCGGTGAGAGCATGGAGGATGTCCTCAACAAGTCGTTGTCCGAGTACCAACGACAGTTCGGGCAGTTCAAGCTGTACAATATTTGGCTGATCTTGAAGGACAAGGGAAAGTTCAACGGAGGGATACCGGTTGGATCCTCGGCTCCGAAGCGGACGAAGAACACCGCCGCTGGCGATTACACGAGCAGCGGCCCATCTCATGTGGATCTGAACGCTGAGCCGGAAGGGAGTTCCGGCACGCCTACGTCTACTTTTAGACGTTCCATTGGTACCAAGGCTGCCAAAGCCCAGGCCAAAGGGAAGGCGAAGGCGGGCGCGTCTGGATCAGCGGCCCCCCGCAGGCTGCGCCTCCTCCATCTGTTCAGCTCATGGACAGGGCGATCGAGGAGTTCGGAGGTTATCGCGAGGTGGTTGAGTATAGGTTTATACTTGACGCCCAAAACAGCCTTCGTCAAAAAACCGATCCAGAAGCCCGACAGAGGACTAAGAATATGATCAAGAATTTGGCGTAGAGGTTGAATTTGGATGACTAGTTTGGTTTTTTCTTTTTTTTAGTATTTTAGTTTTAATGTAGTTTTTTTTTTATCTAAGTATGATGTAGTTCCACTTTTCAATTAAGTAATGTAGTTTTTTTTTTTTTTTGCATTTGTGGTGTTTAAAATAATATATTATGGTAATTTATAGTAATTAAAAATAAAATTAAAAAACAATGATTTAAAATTGAAATGAAAAGTGGATAAGAGATATGGCATGCAGTAAGGCTCCACCACTGCAGAAAGATAGGGCATGCTGACGTGGCAACCACTAGGGCTCTCACTAGGCTTCCACTAGGGCATCCATTGTGGATGCTCTAAAACATATATTAATGTTATTATTTTGAATCGTCCACTAAAAATAGACTAATAAAAAAAATTTAAAACAAATATTAACCCTACGCATAATTCTAATTGTGGACCTCACAATCTACTTTATCAATGGTGCATTAATGTCCGTGTCATTTATAACTTTATCTAATTTTGGACGATAGTAGTATTAAATAAACATTAACTAAACAAAAAAAACCTACAGCCTAGGGTCCTAATTCAGAACGTCGGTTTTTAAAAACTAGATTAAGAATTTAAGATAAAGATATTATTAAGTTGATAACAAAATTAAGATGATTGCCAGCAGGATAATTATAACTAGAGGAGACTTGAGCTCTAGAAGTTCTTAAAACAATTAATCAGAATAAGTTAAATATTATAAAAAATAGTTGGCCTGGAAGGTAGATGCTGCTATGACGATTAGAGGAGACTTTAGAATAATTATGTTATCGGAAATCCCGAAATAATTTATTGGTGCGTGGACTTAGAAATGTTGAGGAATATGAATTTCTGATATATAGGAAAATATGAATTAATTTTAAAATAATAGCTGCATCTACTTGCCTCCTCGCACATGGCTAATTATAACTCTCTAAGCACTAAGCTGGCTATAGTAGTACTATTTTTATTCTAGTAGTACTATTTTTATTCTCCAAGTAATCCGAATTAATTAACTTGCTAAAATATAAGTTTATGAATTTGTACTCCAAAATTTCTTTCAACTCTGGATGATATCACACTCTCAAGTCTCAACCGTTCAAATCAGAAATTTTGAGACCGGCAAAGATAAGAAGAACATTTCTCAAAAAGGTATTTTATATCCCTTACTTTGTATCTATAGTTATAAGCTTCATCACATGATTATATATGTTGCTGTGTTTTTTTATCAAGAAGTTTGGATTTTGGAATCCTTCATTTCATAAATCGATTCAATCCAAAATCATTTAATCAAATATAGAGTTTTTAGAATTTTAAATTATGTATACCACCATAATATATCAAGGGTATGAAAAAAATTCCAACTTTTCTGAATTTTCAATGAAGATTTTGAGAAGATCTCGTTCTGTAGATCTGCACGATTTAGTTAAATCTTACTAGCACTCAAAATAATGCTAGTATTTTTAATCAAGATTTATGAATTTATAGGCAATGTTAATCATAGATAAGTAGAAGAGGTTTTACTAATTTCAATTGCATGATTTTAAATTGAGAAAAGGTGTAAAGTGTAAACTATTTAGATTTGGGAACTTGTTCTATTTATATTTGACAGCATGAATTCTTGGATCCCTAAATTCATATTGATCAGCATATGCTAATTCTTACTCTCTAGAGGCCTTCAAATTATGCATAAATGGAATTAATCAGGGGAAAAAAGGTAAATATGACATTTATTTGAAAATGGAGAAAGTAATAAATTTGAATATATGTGCAGATAAACATGGAAGAAGCCAATATAAAAGAGCTAAGAGAGATGATAGAAAAGCTGCAGAGTTCTCTTGCAACATGTAAAAATATCAAGCGACGTTGGTTCAAAGAGGCCAATATCAACGATCTAAAAGAAGTTTTGGATTTCTTGAGTGACTTGAAAATGGAAGAGAGGAGCATGATAAAACATTTGATTTCCGACTTGGTCGAGTTAGCTCAAGATCTCCATCATAGCGACATGTTCGACATTGCTCATGACATCCAAAATGAGATCAACATGACAAAAACGCGGATGATGAACTTTGGAGCAGGTGAGAAAAATGTTGGAGGAGAAAACGAAGAACAAGTGGTGGTGGGATTGGACGAAGATGTGCACAAGTTGATTTACAAAGCGATTTTAAACGATTCGTGCGGGTACCACACTTGGTACATCAAAGGCATGATTGGTATTGGAAAGACGACGCTTGCTAGGCAAGTATACAACCATAAGAAGGTTGATGGGCGATTTGAGCGTCGCGGGTGGGTGTCCTTTTCCAGTGGCATGAGCTACAAAGAGGTACTTGTGGAACTCATACAACAGATGGTGGTAGGAAAGAAGGAATCAAATGAAAGCGATTACTTGTTGGAGGAAAAGGATAACAGAAGTCTACGACAGATGCTTCGCCAGCACCTGCAAGGAAAGCGGTTTTTCATAGTTTTTGACAACCTATTCAAAGGAATGCGGTTGGCTTACATCTTGCGAGATCTTTTGGATGAAGAAGGTATGCTCGCGTCTTTTGTGTTTGTCTTAACATACTCTTTTTGTAGACTTATGAGTTACTTCTTTTTTGTATCAATTATTTTTTGCAGACGCCGGCAGTGGAAGTAGAATGTTGTGCACGAGTCGTTATGATTCTATTAATTCAAGCGTCTACAACACTCATGAGATGAAAGCTTTGGATTCTAATAAGAGCTGGCAATTGTTTTTGAAAACAATTGAGAAATTTTTAAGTGATGAGAACAAATTCACAAAGGAGTTAGAGAGGAAGGGAAAAGAGATGTTGAAGAAATGTGGGGGTTTGCCGATAGCTATAATAGATGTTGCAAGGCAGAAAGCAAAGCAAAGACTTTCGGGGATTGAATGGGAACAACTTTTTGATTCAGTTGATTTGAGTGAATCATTGAAGTTATTGGAACCGATGTATCATGAATTGGATGATGAACTCAAGGCATGTTTCTTGCATATGTCCTTTTTTAAGGAAAATGCAATAATGAGGGAAGAAAAGTTGGAACAAATTTGGAGTGCAAGTGGACTAATTACAGGAAGACATTTGGTGTACGGTTTAGTTGGTCAGTCGATTATTCAAGTCTTGAACAAGAGCTCATTTTACACTAAACCAAAAAGGTGTCACATGAATCCTCTGTTACACATGTTATCCATTAAAAAGGCAGAGGAGGAAATAGGGTTTGAGATCTTAAGGAGTGATAGAAATAGCATACCCTCTCGGAATCCTCGTCATCGCGTAATCCATTGTGGCAGAGAGAAGTTTAATCATCCCACAAGTCAAGACAACAAACAACTTCTTTCTCTCATCTTCCATGGAGGTGGTGGCTACGCAGATAATGCTAGCCCGTCTTATTGGGAGAGTCTCGAACTACTCAAAATACTCGACATGGAAGATGTTGGAGTGAAGACTTTATCAGAAACAATTGGCACATTGATTGAGTTAAGATACTTGGCATTGAGAAACAATTACATACAAGAGATCCCGCGATCGTTGGAGGGCTTGAAAAAGCTTCAGGTTTTCGATATCGCTCTAAATTTTATGGTGGAGGTGCCTGATATAATAAAGGAAATGTGTAGCCTTCGTCATCTCTACATGTGTGATGTGATTTACCGAAACCCTTTGAAAGTAGATGCGCTACTGGATCTTCAAACCCTAACCTACATCTCGATCTATGATTGGATATATGAGATCTCGGGCTTGGAGGCAATGCCTATTCTCCATAAAGTGGGAATTGAAGAAGTTGATGAAAACTCGGATATAGGCGAGCTCTTTGCATCACTAGCAAAGTTGGAGAGCCTTAGCCACCTTATCCTGAGAGGGTTTTGTTTCAGAAGCATGCCGTGTTTGGACGAGATTGGCGTTCTAGATCGCCTCATTGCAATCAAAGTGGATGGGCTCCTATCTAGTCTACCAAGTCCTTATAACTTCCCGCCATTTATCAATTATGTGGCTTTGGTGAATACTTGTCTTGACAAAGACCCCATGCCAATACTAGAGAAGCTGCCATTCCTTGAGCGCCTCAAACTGCGGAATGCATACACTGGTCGAGAAATGATGATCCAGCAGAGCGGGTTTCCCATGCTCCAAGCTCTTCACATCAATGAGATGTGGAATCTTAGGAAAATACAAATACAAGTTGGATGTGAAATGTGGGCTCTCAAGGAACTAGAAATCAAGAATTGTCCACATCTGGAGACCCTCCCGGAAGAGATTGGGTCGATGGAGGGTCTGAGGAAGTTTACGATGGTAACAACCAAACACATTGCAACAAATGTTAGAAATTCGGGCTTAACCTCCCGAATATTGGAGGAGAATATTGATCCATAGTTAGAAGCTGATAGATTTTGTTTGTTGCGTGTATTTTTGTCTTCTTCTGTCTTTATCTTTCCTATTTTGTTCATCTCTCCTATTTTTTTAACACAATTTCTTAATCTTCGTGCCCAAAAGTTGACTCAACTTAGTTGGAACGGAGGAATTACTAGTTACTGTTTATGAGGTGTTCTTCTTGGCTGCATCAGGGTGCAGTGTAAACTGTAAAGATCAATTAATAATTTAACTTTATTAAAATGTACTATAAATTAAGATTAATGGTCACCTAATCCACCAGAACTTGGAGACTTAGCCTCTCTAGATCTTAATAGAATTCATTGAATCAAGCAGCTGGTGAAACAATGAATTGATTTACTTAAATGCCTCTATTTCACATGGCTCACATTATTATAATTGTGCAAGCCAGCTATTTTCCCCCATTATTTTATTGTTTGAACCTAAAATCTATGGTTAGAGTTTAAGATATTTTCAAATTCGAGAAGAAATTAATTAAGATAAAATAAATGTTAGTAAAAAACAGCTGCCATGCAAATAGATAGTTATATTTTTAATTTATAAAAAAAGTTATATCATATTAAAGTATTAGAATATATATTTTTTCTTTCCAATTAACATACTACAAAACAATCTTTTTAATTTTCGTACCATTACTCAAATTTGAAATCTACCTCATGGAAAGAGTATTACAGTAAAACTGTGAACTAATTTAAAGTAATAGATGCATCCACTTGCCTCCCTCTCACATGGCTTACATTAATATAGCTGACTTTATTCTTTTTATATTATAGGCTGGATAGGCTGTGAAATTGCATCTGGATAGGCTGTGAAATTACTTATAAAAGATTCACTAATTTCAATTGTATGCACATTATTAAATAGAGAAAATGAGTTATTAATCTCTTTAGATTTGGGAACTTTCTATATTCGAATTTAAAAACATAAATTCTTGGACCCTAAATTCATATTCTACATATGGAAATTCTTAAGAAAATAGAATAGTGACCAAATATTACTCCCTCCGCCTGCCATTAAATATCTCATTTTCCCTTTTTCAGCCGTTCACCAATAAATGTCTCATTTCACTTTTACTATATTTGATAATTTGACTTACAATACACTAACTCATTCCACTCATATTATTATATTATAAAACCAATGTATAAAAGTTGAGTCCACGTTCCATTAACTTTCTCTACCCACTTTGCTTTATAAGTCAAATAATTTCTTAAAACCCGTGCTGATCGTAAATGGGACATTTAATCATCGACGGAAGGAGTAAATAGTATTCCCTCATTCCATATCCAATCGTGTAATATTTCCATTTTCACCGTCCACAAAACGTGTTAGTATGCCTTGAATCTGTACGGTTTGTCGCTAGCCGAACGGGAGTCTCGCTGACCGACGCTATTACATGTTTCTATTTTAGGTCTTAATTTTGTATTGGGTCTACTCCGTCGTCTGTGTGCCTATTTATATAGAAGTAGAGCGCATAACTTTGTACTTTGAAAACAATGTGGACGCCCGTGGACGTAGCCAACGCAACGTTGGTGAACCACATAAATCTGTGTCTTCATTACGTTTCTGTTCACTCGATTACACAATTGTTCTATTCTGTCACAATAAAACGTAATCACATTTGATAAATCTTTTTCTATAATGGGGTGAATCTCATTCTCGATTAACAAAATTTTCAACAACTTTTACTCAATGTTACGATCTTATTAAGTGTACTAGTTATTCTAGAAGCACAAACATGGCGGAGGACGTGATCTATGGGATGATGGAAGACATTTCATACACAAACGCCGGTGTGCCACTCACGTCCGTGGCGAACATAATAGACGAGTTGGGCGAGATGTACGATTTCTTGTGCGACTTGGAAACGGAAAAGAGGAGCGGACTAAGATACTTGATTTCTGACTTGGTCGAGATGGCTCAAGATGTCGCGGACTTGGACACGGACATGGACGATCTCAGTTTCAACCACGTGTTCGAGACCTTCCAGAATGAGATCAGGAAGATAAAAACACGGATAATGAACTTTGGAGGTGATAAGATAAATGTTGGAGGAGAAAACGAAGACGAATTAGTTGTGGTGGGATTGGAGGGAGATGTGCACAAGTTGCTTGACAAGGTAATTTTAAAAGAGTCATGTCTCTACAATGCTTGGTACATCAAAGGCATGATTGGTATCGGAAAGACAGCACTTGCCAGGCAAGTGTACAACCATAAGGACGTTGTCAGCCGGTTCGAGCATCGTGGGTGGGTGTCCTTTTGTAGTGACATGAGCTACAAAGAGGTACTTGTGGAACTGATACAACAGATGGTGGTAGGAAAGAAGGAATTAATTGGAAGAGATTACTTGTTGGAGGAAATGGACAATCGAAGTTTACGACGGATGCTTCACCAACACCTGCAAGGAAAGCGAATTTTCATCGTTTTCGACGACTTGTCCAAGGGATTTAATTTGAGTTATATCTTGCGAGATCTTCTTCACGGTATAACATATTATACTATTATACAACATCTGTCCTTTAAAAATAGAAACTATTTTTCATTTTGATTTGTCACTTAAAATTAAAAACTTTCTTGTAACAATTAATTAGCCTGATATGATGTACTAATAAGTCTTTTTTTGTATCAATTGATCTTATCAGATGCAGACAAGGGCAGTAGAATTGTGTGCACAAGTTGCTATGATGGTGAGTATTCAGGCAACTATTACACTCACAATGTGAAGCCTTTTGAAAACAATTGATAAACTTACAAGTGATGAGAACAAATTCACAAAGGAGTTGGAGAGGAAGGGCAAAGACATGTTGAAGAAATGTGGGGGATTGCCGCTAGCTATAATAGATGTTGCAAGGCAGAAGACTTTCGGGGATTGAATGGGAACAACTTTTCGATTCAATTGATTTGAGTGAATCAGTGAAGCTATTGGAACCGATGTATCATAAATTGGATGAGGAGCTCAAGCCATGTTTCTTGTATATGTCCTTTTTAAAGGAAAATGCAATAATGAGGGAAGAAAAGTTGGAACACATATGGGCTACAAGTGGATTAGACACACATAGAAAAGGGTTTTTGGGTGAAGGACCGTGTGCCGGTTTAGTTAAAGAATCAATTATTGAAGTCGTGCACGAGTTCCCCTTCGAACTTGAAGTAAAAAAGTGTAGCAGGAATCCAGTACTACACATGCTAGCAATCAAAAGAGCGGAGGAGGAAATAGGCTTTGAGATCTTAAGGAGCAACGGAAATAATTTACCCTCTCAAAATCCCCGTCATCGTGTTATCCAATGTGGAAGAGAGATTTTTAATCACTCCAACAATCAAGACAGACATCTTGCTTCTCTCATCTTCCATGGAGGTGGTCGCTATTTGGACGATGTTAGCCCGTCTTATTGGGAGAGTTTTGAACTACTCAAAATACTTGGCATGGAAGGTTTTGGAGTGAAGACTTTACCAGAAACTATCGGCATATTGAGTGGGTTAATGTATTTGGGATTGAGAAACAATTACATACAAGAGATCCTGCGATCGTTGGAGGGCTTGAAAAGGCTTGATGTTCTCGATATAGCTCTAAACTTTATGGTGGAGGTGCCGGATATTATCAAGGAAATGTGTAGCCTTTGTCATCTCTACATGTCTGATGTGATTTGTCGGAAGCCTTTGAAAATAGACTCGCTACAGGATCTTAAGACCCTAGCTTACATCTCTATTCATGATTGGACATATGAGGGTTCAAACTTGGAGACAATGACTCGTCTCCAAAAATTGGGCATAGAAGAAGTTGATGAAAACTCCGATGTAGGCAAGCTCTTTTCATCACTGGCTAAGTTGGGGAACCTTCGTGACCTCATCTTGAGAGGGTTTCGTTTCAGAAGCATGCCTTGTTTGGACGAGATTCGTGTTTTAGAGAAACTCGATACAAGTGCGGATAATTTCCCTTATATCAAATACATGGCTTTGGTAAATACATGTCTTGACGAAGACCCCATGCCGATACTAGAGAAGTTGCCCTGCCTGCGACGCCTCAAACTGCAGAATGCATACACTGGTCGAGAAATGGTGATCAGCGACCGCGGCTTTTTTCGGCTCCAAATCCTACACATGGAGTTGTGGAATCTTAGAAAGATACAAGTTGGAGAAGATGCAATGTGGAGTTTGGGACAACTAAATATCAACTGCCCGCATCTCGAGACCCTCCCAGAGGAGTTGATGAAGAAATTGAACAAGTTTAAGATGGTAATTGTAACATCCCGAATTTAGAACCCTAATTTTTAGAGCCCTAGAATTAATTGTTGATGACGTGGAGTCGTGAATGCATTTATTGCATGTGATGCTATGGCCGAGTTGAGTCTAGGGTTTGCGTTGAAAGTTTGAAAAGTCAAACTTATTGATTTAATGATGTGACATGTGATTTATTTATTTGTGAGATTATGTGGTAAATTAATTATCTAAGGGTGAGTGAGAATATTAGAGAAAATTTCCATAAATACTTGTCACCCAATTCTTGAACTTTTCGAACCCTAGACTCCTTGGAGAGGGAATTCTTATTTTTCCGGATTTAATTTAATTCTTGGGATATTTATCCAAATTAAATCCAAGACCCAATTATTTCCTCATTCTAAAGGAGGAAAATCGAGCCCCTTAATTTATTTGTGATTTTTGAAAATCACTCTACTTGGGAAGGAAAGAATTATTTTTATTTTATTTGATTCCTTGTTTGATTTCCTTCCATACCTAGAATTTAATTATTCTACCAATTCTTTCCATACTTCAAGAGATCTTGTCATACCCTATTCTAGTTAATATTCCAAAAATTCATGCCTTATTTAAAAGGGCTAGAAATCGCCCCTTACCTTGCTTCATGGAGGATTTTCCTTATTTTTATTTTGCTCCATGATATTTTATTCTATATGGAAAAATACCAAAACAAAATCTTGACTTTTTGGAAGGCCATATTTTCGAAAATCTCATGCCTAGTACCCTAATCTATTTTTGTTAATTCTTCTTCCCTACTTCACAATATTTATTTATTTAATTTGTGGAGAATGAGATCTTACCAAATATTCTATTTATTTACCTAAAGATCTTGTTGAACTCTATAAATAAGAACCAAAATCTCAACCCTAGCCCCCATATTTTCGGCCCCTCCTTCCCATACACTCTCTCAAATTTTCTTCTTCTACTCTCAATATTTTGCTATCTTTTGGAGAAGAATTGAAGTTTAATCCAAGAACTTTGAAGAATCAAGGCTAATACTTGTTTTCTACCGATCGTTTTTCTCAAAAAGGTATTTTTGTTTAAGAGTTATGCTTGATCTTCTTCTACTTCTTCTTTTTCTTCTTCTAACCGATTAATCGGTCTTCTTGAACCCTCATGCATCTTGGTTGAGTGAAAGAGGGATAAAAAAGGGTGTGGGAACATGTATGTGTGTGTGTGCCGTGTGTGTGTGTGTGTGCCATGTGTGTGTGTGTGCCGTGTGTGTGTGTGTGTGCGGCGTGTGTGTATGTTGTTGTGTTGTGTAGCGTGTGTTTGATGGCTAAATAATCTTGTGTGATAAGCATGATCGTGATTAATTAGTGATGATAAGATAAATCGTTGGGAAGAGGGAAAAGTAATAAGACATACATGAGTAAGAGTAGTATTGAACCTAATTTGTGATATGTGCCTATGTGATTAAAAGGTGAAACTTTGGTTGCAAAGCCGGATAACGAAAAAGCGAAACTACTTGAAAACTAAGCAGTCGAGGTGGGTTTTACTCTAAAAACTCTCTCTTTTATTTTATCTAAATGTTGTTGGGCGATATAAGGGTGGTTTAACTGTTATGCCATACCTATGTTTGTTTTTATGTGATATCTGATCTGCTTATACGAATTCGGGTCTGAGTATGGGCCGCAAGCTCTACCAGGCTGTGTACACGATGGGATCGAGAGCCGTCCTTGCTAGTCGGCCGGTCTCGTGGGCGAAAAGTGTGGCCACACTTTCGTCGCACCATGGAATGATTGTTATTTGATGAGAAAATGGGAGGTTATTTTGACTGGCCAGTCTATGAAAATATATTTTGTGATACTCGTGATATATCTTTTATAACTGCTTAAAACTCGAGTTCACTTGGTAAGGGTGGCATAACCTAATAAATGTTTTGGCAACGAGCTCACTAAGTATTTCAAAATACTCAGCCCTGCATGTGTTTTCCTTATATGCAGGTTGAATGATGACGAGCGGTGGCGGGTGTTGAGCAGTTTAACTAATTAATGTGGATATGTCGAACTTCAAGCGTAGTTGTGTCTTCATACATAACTATTCTTTCTCTTGGTCGTTTTCCGCTGAATTTTGATACTCTTTGGAATTTCTTTTGGGAATATTTGCATCTTGCCTTCGGTTTGAGGCCTTAGTCTTTTCTTGTGACCTTGTCTTGGATATTGTGTCGTACCCTTCAGATACTTTTTGATCGTCATTTATGATATCTATCTTCCTTTAAACTTCTAGGTTAAGTTGTTGCATTAAATACTCTGATATTCCTTCATTTCTTCTGGTCAGCACTCTTTAAATGAAACCCTAGCCTATGGTTACTTCTTTTGAGCTGGTTTCGGGTGGCAGCCACCGCATTTATTGTATCCTAGGAGGGCGGGCTGTTACGGTTTATCGAGCCTCGGGTTTTTTTCCTCTGGACCCAGAGAGCATGCTTTATGTGCTAGAAATATTATGAATGCGAAGCGATGCTTCTTGAATGATTTGTTGAATGTTACATGAGAACTTGTGAAAGTTTGTGAAATGCGAATGTGATTGCGTGAGACTATGTTCAAATATTGCTATGCTTAGACTTGGACTTTTGGAACCTAGTATGTTTGGAACCTAACATGACTTAGCTACGATCACAGCGCTTGTACCAACAATAGAGACGTAGAAGGACTAGTATAAGGCCGTTAGAGTATGTGGGAATTCGACGAAACGCGAACAGAAGACGCACGACTAGTTGCCTTAAGAACGGGAACCTTGGACGCGACGTTACCCTCGTACCCTCACCTGTGACTTTTATATACTTTCGCAGCACCATTTGAGATCACACACTTTCTATCCTTTCCACCTTTTGTGACGGTGCTGACTTGTTCCTTTTCCCCCTTTTTGTAGATGGTCAACCCTATCACGCTCTTATGCGTCATCGCTAAAATAGTTCAACAAAAATAAGGTAAATAACATGCAATAAATCTAAAGGAAATCCATGGTTTATTTGCTGACGAAGTCCTTATACATCATGGGTCGGGATCTGATTCGCTTGGGCTGATCAATCTTCGACGGCCTAGTCCTACTCATTTGCTGCTGGCGACGTTCGATCAGGCTGCGGTGATGCATTCAGCTCGTTATTTTTCATATCATGTGTGCAAGAATATAACAATCTCAAAAAATACATCCCAATAAATAGAATACATCTCCTTCAAATTATGGACTGATGTCCACCTCCAAAATACCGGAGACGAAGTCTGAATTCATGATCTTTGTTGCAATTTGCTTGGTTGTTACCATCTTAAACTTCTTCAGATTCCACTCCCTTCCATGTTGGAGAGTCTCTAGATGTGGACAGTTCTCGATTTCGAGTTGCTTGAGCTCAAACATTGAACCTTCTCTGAATTGTACATTTCTCAGATTCCACATCTCACTGATGTAGAGGAATTGAACCTCGCTTAAACTTGTGATCACCATATCTCTGCCAATGTATGCATTTCGCAGTTTGAGGTGGATTAGGAGGGGTAGGTACTCTAGTACTGGTATGGGATCTTCGTCAAGACAAGTATTTACCAAAGACATGGATGAAATTCGATACATAATATCGTGGCTTGGCAGCCTAGCTAGGCGCCCATTCAGCGTGAGCTCAGAGACTCTATATGGAAGAACAATCTCGTCCAAACATGGCATGTTCCTAAAACGAAACCCTCTCAAGGTAAGTTTACAAAGACTCTCCAACTCAGCCAATGATGCAAAGAGCTTGCTTACGTTCGAGTTTTCATCCATTTCTTCAATGCCCAATTCATAGAGACAAGTCATCTTCTCCAAGCTCGAGGCCTCAAATGTGCAATCGAAAATTGAGATGTGGGTTAGAGTCCTAAGATTCGTTAGCGCATCTACTTCCAAAGGGTTCCGGTAAATCACATCACACATGTAGAGATATTGAAGGCTGCTCATATCCTTGATAATATCCGGAACCTCTATCAGAAAGTTTTGAGCAATATCGAGAACCTCAAGCTTTATCAAGCCCCCGAACGAGTGTGGGATCTCTTGTACGTAATTGTTTCTCAATCCCAAGTATCTTAACTCGGTCAATGTGCCAATAGTTTCTGATAAAGTCTTCACCCCAAAATCTTCCATGTCGAGTATCTTGAGGAGTTCAAAACTCTTCCAATACGATTGGCTAGCATTGTCCAAGTAGCGACCACCTCCATGGAAGATGAGAGAAGAAAGTTGTTTGTCTTGATTCGTGGAGTGACTAAACTTCTCTCTGCCACAACGAATAACACGATGACGAGGACTCCGCGAGGGTCGATTACTTACATTGCTCCCTAAGATCTCAAAGCCCATTTTCTCCTCTGCTTTTTCGATGGATAGCCTGTGAAGTAGAAGATGGATGCGACAACTTTTCACTCCAGCAAACCTTGGGCGTGGGTGCACGACTTCAATAACGGATTGACTAGCTAACTGTGAACATGACCCAAATTTCAATCCATTTATATCCCAAATCTGTTGCAACTTTTCTTCTTTCATTATTGCATTTTCCTTAAAAAAGGACATATGCCAGAAACAAGGCTTTAGATCTTCATCCAATTCATGATACATTGGTTCCAATAACTTCAATGTTCCACTAAAATCTACTGAATCAAAAAGTTGTTCCAATTCAATCCCTGAAAGTTTTTGCTCTGCCTTCTGTCTTCCAACATCTACTATAGCTAGCGGCAACCCCCCACATTGTTTCAACATCTCTTTGCCCTTCCTCTCCAACTCCTTTGAGAATTTGTTCTCATCACTTGTAAATTTATCAAATGTTTTTAAAAACAATTGCCAGCTCTTTTCAAGATCCAAAGCTTTCATCTCATAAGTATAGCAGTAATCTGGTATGACTGAATAGCAACTGGTTAACAGCAACCTACTTTCCATGGCTGCATAAATATATATATAGGAAAACGATCAATACAAAATCGATCTCAATACAAAATTCAGACCAAATACTGACCATGAGATTTGACAATCTAATGGTCAATAATTAAACAAAAACACGAAGGGTCATTATAAAGAAGTTTTAGGTCATATATTATAAAATTCAGGTTTGAGGTCATGTTAAGATTATTTTATGTCATCCTTACCATAATGACGTAAGAATAATCTTACGATGACCTAAAAATGACCTCCGTATCTTGGTTCTGCATTTTTGTATTAAGAATAGACTTTGAAAAATATTTAGCTTAGGAGTGCGTTAAAATGCTAACTTTTCTTAAATTGCTAACTTGCTAACTCAACAGCGTAGTGTATTAAAAATGTTAACACGATCACATTAAAATGTCAACACATTTGTGTTAACATTTTAATAAACTATGTTGACATTTAAATATCAATGTCAACATAATGTATTAAAATACCAACTTAAGTTTATATGACATTTTAGTATAATTGTGTTGACATTTTTAATACATTGATTTATGGTTAACAAGTTAACTTAAGATAAGTTAGCAATGGATCACATCCCTATATATATATATATATATATATATGTGTGTGTGTGTGTGTGTATAGGGGAGCACTAGGGTGGATGATTAATTAGAGTGCTAACGTACATCCAATCATGTGCTACCACGTGGCACGAAAAATGCAATATACATTTGTGAAGATATGTATGCATTTCCGCATATTGCGTTACAGGCAAATTGTATTTTATATTGTTGAGTTTTGCATTTTAATATAAATTGTCTAAAATGCAAAATAAACTATAAATAAATGCAATCCGTCCATATCTAAAATGCAAAATTAAATAGTCTATATCTAAAATGCAAAACTCAACAATAAAAAATGCAATCTGCCAAAATTAATCTATAGCTTATATAAATGTGTATTGCATTTTTCAAGTCACGTGGCAGCATAAGATTGGATGTATGTTGTGACTTTAATTAAGGTAGCACCCTAATGCTAACCTATATAGATATATATTGGATGTACGATGTGATTTTGATATGAATACAGTGACATGTAATAAATGGCGGAACTACATTGAACCTACAAGGGGCTTAAGCCCCAAATGAATTGGATATTTTAATATTTTTCTAATAATTATTTTAAAAATTTATCCAAATTTTATATAATTTATACAAAATCCCCTATTAATAATCTAAATTACTCAAAAATAAACTTCTAGACAAAAAATTTCAAAATATTGCCCCTAGTAATGTCATTTTCTGCGTCCGCCATGTAAAAAAACATTTAAATTTCTATTTCTACCAAAATATGAATTAATTCTACATACCTGAAGGCGAAATAGCACGATCGATGATATCCAAGTTCATTTTTGGCGATACGTTGTCAAGAACTACGAAAGTTGGTATTCCTAGCAGGCTATCCCAAAGCTTACTTTGGAGACTCCAGTTGTCAATATCCTCGAGCAACAACGAATCTCCATCATGTGTATACCCAAGCTTGTGTATGAGTTCAACGAGCACCTCCTTTTCACTTGTGTCACGAGAAAGGCTTATCCATGCACGGCGGTGCTTGAACTTTTCAACGACGGCCGGATGGTTGTATACTTGTCTCGCTAGAGTTGTCTTTCCCGAACCAATCATGCCTTTGATACATATAGTTCTGGAGCCCGACTCGGAAATAATTGCTCTACTAATAAGCTGGTGCACGTCTTTCTCCAAGCCCACCACGATACCTTTGTCTCTTTCTTCTTCAACACTTGTTTCTCCAAACTCCATAATCCACTTTTTTAGCTTCCTCAGCCAGTTTCGGGCACTGGAGACTACTGCAATAAGACTTAGTTGGCTCACTGAAAATTGAGCCATCTCGGCAAACTCAGCTACCAAATCATCTAGTCTGCTCCTTTCTCCCGATTCCTTGTCGCTCAAGAATTTCAGCATCATTCTCAGCTCATTTACTACCTCTTTTAGGATCTGCTCGTCATAGGTAATTATACCTTCAGACTCATCCAGAAAATTCTCCACTTTAATCATCGCCCCTAAGATGATGCCCTCCGACATGTTTCCGGCCAAACTGCATGTACCAAAATTGTGGTACACAGAAATAAAATGTCAATAACTCCAAATAATCACTTTGGTTCATTTTTACACTTCAATTTTATGCCAGAGTTAAATGTAAAATTTAATACTATTGTCTATCAACTTAATTAATTTCAATAAACTAGCAAACTTTGAAATGGCGTGGACTCAATTCCATTCTCAGAGCATTATATTGATATTTTCAAAACAGTATATTAACATTTTCATCAAAGACCCTAATTTGGTAGTTTTTTTTTATCTTTCTCAATTTAATTAATAAAAATGAAAATTACATGTGAAAAATTTTAGACCACTAGCAACTAGAGAGTAAGTTAGCAATTGATCACTCTCATTGATCTGTATTAGTTAATCTCTTAAATGACAATATAAAATGAGTGCAAAACTAAAATTCAGATCTAAAATTTGAGGATAGACTTTAGATCCGATTCGAATCTAGTGAATTCGAAAAAAATGAATCTTGATCATACAAAGTTTACTTCTCTCATTTCTGGTGCTTTGCTTTAATTTAATACTAATACGAAGCTGAAAGTTACTATTAGCAAACGCATAATAACAAATGGAAACAATAATTTGTAGAAGCATTAATTTGACAGCACAATCTTCTTCGAAAAACATTGATTAAAGATTTAGAAAGAGTGAATAGGATTGGATCATGTTTCTGAAGAGAAGAAATTCAAAATTGTATACTCCACAAAACAACCGAAACAAAAAGAAAATAGAGTATACCTTTTTGTGATTATTTCTTCTTATCTTTGGCGGTGAGGAATCGATTTTCCTATTCAACTCTTTTCCTAAATCTTCAACGGCGATTGTGATTTGAACTATAGAGAGTGTTATTTTGAGAGTATGAAGGGATTCTGAACAACAAATGACAAATCCATGGCCATGGACTTAATTAATATGATCAAATTAATTGGAAATTATACAGATATAATAATAATAATAATAATAATTAGTTTAGCTGTTTTAGACTTATATATATTCCCATTATTAATGAGGTAATAATGGCTACGCCAGGGTGTCGTGTAAGGATTTATTAATAAATTATATTTTTAATAAGAAAATTATTGGGATGAACATGTA
Organism: Salvia hispanica; assembly: GCF_023119035.1. Classification (NCBI taxonomy): domain Eukaryota; kingdom Viridiplantae; phylum Streptophyta; class Magnoliopsida; order Lamiales; family Lamiaceae; genus Salvia; species Salvia hispanica. The sequence goes on along the minus strand of NC_062970.1, from coordinate 46,870,981 downwards.
ATAATGGCTACGCCAGGGTGTCGTGTAAGGATTTATTAATAAGTTAAATTTTTAACAAGAAAAATGTTGGGATGAGCATGCTATAAGCGTTGTCTAGATTAAATTACTACTACTATTTTACAAATTTCGATGGCACAATTTAATCGAAGGTCAAATTGTTGGCCATAAATTAAGATGATTGCTACACCTAATTCAATTCAAGAGATTTATAATTAGAGGAGACTTTTGATGTGAATTATTGAAAGTTGAAACTATCATTATCATTAATATTTAATATAATAATTATTTTAAAATGAGTATGAGTTCGACATAACTAATTGGATACGATAATATTCGTCAACGGTTTAGGCCTATAAAAACATGGGTAGTTTGCCCAAAATTTATTGATTTTATTTTGTCATGAGATAGAACCAATGTGCCTCCATCAAAATGGGCCTTCAACGTTAAGTAGTTTACATTGGGCTTAGCAATACCAAGTATTGTAGTAAAATTGAGCCCTTCACAATTTTGCAGCCAAGTTTTGGAATTTAAAGTGTGTGTAATTAGCTCTCAAATATTGCTCGAGCCCATGGTTTATGACCTCAGTTTGGCCAGCTGAGTGTTAATTTATTCAGTTTGCTCCAATATTTTCAACGATTCTCGCAAATCAATTGAATCAACACCAGTAAATTTATCAATTGTTTTCAAAAACAATTGCCAGCTCTTGTCTGAATCCAAAGCTTTCATCTCATGAGTATAACCTATGTTATTCTTTCAATCTTATAGAGATTGGTTAACAACAACCTACCTCCATCGCCTGATTATATACATGTTGAGAACAATTAATATACAATCTATATTTCCACAAGTTTTAATTAGCAAAAAAAATCTACTTTTTCAAATTCGGGGTTAACCTCAAATATAGAGGAGGTGGATCTCCATGACTTTAAAAAGTGTATTTTGTGATAAATGTGACAGTAGAGAAGTCATGTACTCACGGATTATATAAATGTAAAGCATATGCTCACTAGTCAATTCCATAGTGAACAAACCAAGTAGTGCAAAAATGGAAACCAAAAGAGCCGAACTGATCTTCATCCCATCTCCAGGGCTGAGCCACCTCGTCTCCACCGTTGAAACAGCCAAGCTCCTCCTCCACCACCACCCCCGCCTCGCCGCCACCGTCCTCCTCATCCCCAAACCCTCCGACGACGCCAAAACCGCCGCCTTCATCCAAAACACCTCCTCCCACTCCCACTCCTCCCGCCTCAAATTCATCAACCTCCCCAAAATCCCCCCAAAACAACCCCTCAATCACATCTTCTTCGACACCATCGACAACCAACACTCCAACATCAGAGCCACCGTCTCCGATCTCATCAAACACTCCCCCAATTCCCAATTCGCCGGCCTCGTGCTCGACATTTTCTGCACCAAGTTCATCGACGTCGCCGAAGACCTCGGCCTCCCTTCCTACCTCTTCTTCACCGCCTCCGCCTCCACCCTCGGCCTCTTTCAATACCTCGTCGCGCTGAAATTCGAGAAAAAAGAGGATCTGAGCCGGTTCAAAAACTCCGGCGATGAGATTCCGGTGCCGTTCTTCTCAGCTCCGGTGCCGGCGACGGTTTTTCCGGCGGTTTTCTTCGATGAGAATTTGGGGCCGGATGTGTTCTTTGATCATGTCAGGAGGATTTCTGAGGTGAAAGGGATTATGGTGAACACATTTTACGAGATGGAGAGTTACGCGATCGAGGCGCTTCTTTCCGAGGAGAAGCTTCCGGATGTTTATCCGGTGGGCCCGGTTCTAGCCTCCGGCGAGCAGATTCTGCTTGCCGGAGACCTCAAGGAATGGCTGGATGATCAGCCGGAGAATTCGGTGGTTTTCTTGTGTTTTGGGACTATGGGGAGTTTGGATGGGGCCCAGGTGAGAGAAATCGCACTCGCCCTCGAAAAGAGCGAGTGTCGGTTTCTGTGGTCACTGAGGAAGTCAGAGTCAAAGAAAGGTCAAATGAAAGTCACGGCGGAGTACGACGATTTTGGGGAGGTGCTCCCGGAGGGGTTTTTGGATAGGACTATGGGGACCGGGAGGGTTATCGGGTGGGCCCCGCAGGTGGCGATACTGGCCCACCCTGCGGTTGGGGGCTTCGTGTCGCACTGTGGGTGGAATTCGACTCTGGAGAGCGTGTGGTTTGGGGTGCCTATGGCTACTTTTCCGCTTTACGCGGAGCAGCAGCTGAATGCGTTTTTTCTGGTCAGGGAGCTGGGGGTGGCGGAGGCGATTAAGATAGACTATAAGATGGATTTCACGGGGGAGAGGCCGCCCGAGGCGGTGGGGTGGGAGGTGATCGAGGAGGCGATACGGCGGGTGATGGCGGCGGAGGGGGTGAGGGGGAAGGTGGAGGAGATGGGGAGGAAGGCTAGGGCGGCATTGGTGGAGGGTGGATCTTCTTACAATGCTCAAAGTCTTTTTGTTGAAGAGGTTATGAGAAATATTGGTTAGATTGTTAGTTTTGTTTAGTTTGATTTTCTTGGATGTGTTTCAAATTCTAGTGTGATGCAATCAATAAACTATGATTTGTTGTAAATGTTCAAGATTTCATCAATCATTGTTGTTTGGATTTTACTTTGGAATTATAATCTCATATGTCATTTAATAATAAACATATTAGTAGTAGTAGTATACAAGTAGAATGTTGTGATTCGTAAAATTATTTACTATTTGAATTTTGATTGATATACAATAAAAAAAGGTCTATAAAATTGTACTTTGATATTACTTCATATGATATTATATGATAAAGTTAAATTAAAGTGGACATGGGCCATGTCTACTTTGTGTTCATCAACATTCTGACAATTCTCATATGCATTTGTCAGTTTCTCGTCCATATTATTTGCATATGAAAATACTAAATTGTCCATACCTTCAACAGATATTACAAAGTTATCCATCAATAAATATAAAATACATTAAATTCTTAACGATATATAAATACCACTACTCCATTAATGATGTTAAAATAAAGTAATTTTAAATAAAAGTTCCTTCGTTTAACTCAATTTCTATGCGATTTCTTTTTTATGGACATACTAATTTGCAGGGATTGAAACTCTGGCTATATAATTGAAATTGGATGAGCCTAATTTTCATGAACCAAAAACATACATGGATATGTGTGACAGTGTGAATGTCTATGGTTGGTTAATTATAAAGGTAGAGTGTGACTGTGAGAGTGTGAGGTATGGCCAATTTCATACACATATTGATTTTAGTTTTTGATTTGTGGCTCAATTATTGCGACGTTGAAACGTGTATATGATATGGGATCCAATTCTTCTAGAAAAATAATGGAGTTGGTGTATCTATATGATTTTGTTTTATTTCTTTTCTTTTCGGTGTAATAATATTAAATCCATCCTTCTAGAAGAATATGGTGGCGACAGATTTGACCATGTCTGCTTACTGTTACTTCCCACGTTATTAGATGTATCATTTCATAATTCATATTGATATAGATTTTATAAGATATGAAGAGACGTGAGTAGGAAAGAAAAGGTCATCGTCAATGTTAACAAGCAAATATAGTCCTACGACTGTAGCTAATACTACCTCCGTCCCCCAAAATTTGCTACACTTTGATCCGGCACGGGTTTTAAGAAATGTAATGGAAAGTGAGTTGAAAAAGTTGGTGGGATGTGGGTCCTACTTTTAAAGTATTAGTTTTATAATAAAATGTGAGTAGAAATGAGTTAGTGGAATATGAGGTCCACTACCAAAAATGGTAAAAGTGAAATGTATCAAATTTTCAGGGACGGACCGAAATGGTAATATGTATCAAATTTTCAGGACAGAGGTAGTAATAAATTGCGAATAAAAAGCAAAAACAAATTTTAACTGGAACAAAATTTCCGTATCATGGAATGGAACGGAGGTTGAAATAGAATGAAGATAGGAATGAAATGTTAATTTCCTAAGATTTCCTTTGCATTTTCATCCATTAACTTATTCATTCCATCACACCAGTGACGGAACCAGAAAATCAAATAAGCCGGAGCTGAAATTTTTAAAAACAATTACTCTGTACTATTATTAATATTAAAATATTTAACTATAAATGTAATGTCTGCACAACTTTTACGACACACAAGATGATAATTGTTTTCGTAGTCCTGGTCACTATTTATATTTTTCGCATTCGATTCAACACTTACAACATTAATTATTTGTTGGTTCACAATTGAATTCGAATTTGAAATAATACTATTAGTTGGAGCACTTACAGTTGAATATAACAATAATAGTAAAATTCTTAGATAATACTCCTCTGTCCCATTAAATTAAAATATTTGATTTTCGATACATGATTTTTTATAGTGTTGTCTTGTGAATTAATAAAGAAAGAGTAAATTAAGAGTGAGAAGCCTCTAAATCTTCAACAACCACTCCACAATTGCATTCCATAAGAAGCCCCTAAATCTTCAACAACCAAATTTAATACTAATAGAACTTTCGATTCTCATGACTCATGACGTTAGTCGACCCACCACTCCAACCTAAATGGACCATCTAGAACGTGATACAATTATGCATAAAAGTGATAATACTACTCTTCTACACTCCTATTTATGCTCCACTACCATCTTCTCTTTGCATAAAAGCCAACTATCTATTGACTAGTGGAATCCAACAACTCATTCCTTCAAATCAACACAATACATCACTCTCTCTCTCTCAATTTTCAAAGTTCAAATCAAGAAAATGGCAGAAACAAAAGCAAAAACAACCTTGATATTTGTCCCTCTCCCTGTCCTAAGCCATCTCCTAGCTTCCATAAAATTAGCAAACCTCCTAACCGACCGTGACCATCGCCTCTCCATCACAATCCTAATCCTCAATCTCCAATTAGACCCCAAAATCTCCTCTCACCTCAAAAACTCCCCAAATTCTCGCGTCCACTTCGTCCATCTCGAACGAGATGAATCCGACAAATCCCCCAAATCCTCCCTCATCCAAATCGTCTCCAGCCAGAAATCCGCCGTCAAATCCGCCGCCGCCGCCGCCTCCGCCGGATCGAACCTTGCCGGCTTCATCTTCGACATCCTCTGCTCCTCCATGATGGACGTCGCGGCGGAGCTCGCCGCGCCGTCGTACATTTTCTTCACCTGCGGCGCCGCCGGCCTCGGCCTCCTCTTCCGCCTCTCCGATCTGATCCGCCGCCGCGATCGCGCGCTGAAGGACTACCTGGACTCCGACGCCGCGATTCCGGCGCCGACCTTCGTCAATCCGGTGCCGGCGAAGGTCTGGCCGGCGATGGCCTTTGCCAACGAGGCCGGCTTCCTCGACCTGACCGACCGGCTGCGGTCGGTCAGCGGCATCGTGGTCAACACGTTCCTCGAGCTCGAGGCGCACGCGGTGGCGGCGCTCGCCGGCGACGCCGCCGCGCCGGCGGTCTACCCCGTCGGCCCGCTCCTCCAGGACGAGGCGGAGCCGGCCGACGAGGCCGCGCGCCGCCGCCGCGCGGAGGTCCTCGGGTGGCTCGGCGAGCAGCCCGAGTCCTCCGTGGCGTTCCTCTGCTTCGGGACGAACGGTCACTTCGGCGCGGCGCAGGTGGCCGAAATAGCGGCCGCGCTGGAGCGGAGCGGGACGCGGTTCCTGTGGTCGCTGAGGAAGCCGCCGTCCAAGGAGACGGGGGCGGGGATCGGCGAGTACGCGGATCCCGGGACAGTGCTCCCGGACGGGTTCCTGGACCGCACGGCCGGGGCCGGCCGAGTGATCGGGTGGGCCCCACAGATGGCCGTGCTGTCGCATCGGGCGGTGGGTGGATTTGTGACGCACTGTGGATGGAATTCGATTTTGGAGAGCGTTTCGTGTGGGGTCCCGATGGCCGTGTGGCCGATGTACGCAGAGCAGCAGATGAATGCGTTCCAACTCGTTCGCGAGCTGGAGATCGCGGTCGAGATCAAGATGGATTACCGAAAAGATTCGCCGAGGCTAGTGGCTGCGGATAGAATAGAGAAGGGGATTAGGGAATTGATGGATCTTGATAATAAAATCCATGCCAATGTTAAGGAGTTGAAGGAGAAGAGTAAAAGTGCCCTATTGGAAAATGGATCATCGTCTAATTTCGTACGTAGTTTCATTGAAAATGTGACAAATTTGTAATTTTTTGTATTAGCATCGTGTGGTATTTTATTGGAAGGACCCTATTTTTGTGGAATATTTTGTACTAGTAATATTCTTACCTAAAATTTCCAACAATGGTTGAATTTAATTTCTCTTTTCCTTCCACCAATATAACTACTTTTGACACCTTTCTTAATATCTACGTTAATCGGAATATAAAAAATTATGTTCAATTTAGAATATTTATTTCCAAGTATCCACTTTTATTAGTACGTGATGTCAGGGTCTTATTCTAATGCTTATAGCACCCTAATCCAAAATCAAGACTAAATCTCCACCCTTGGATTTTAAAATGAGTGGATGAGATTAAAGCTCACAAATCTCAATAAATAGTAGACAAAATATCAATAAAAGGGTAATATCGTCATTATGTTATCATATGATAATTTTCGTGGGTGTTTTTTATATCAACATTGTGTATTACAAATATCAACAATATGATATAAGAATATCAATATTAGTACAAGAAAATATCAACACATATTTATTGAGATTTTTACATGGTTTTATTGAGATTTTTTGATGTATTTGTTGATAAAAATCTGGTTATCAACATTTACGAAAACTAAAATAAAAAATATCAAATTTCATCATCCGAACGTCGTCGGAACATATGCAATTGAGATCTCGTTGGAATCCTTATTAAATTATCTTTAATTTGATATATTTTTTGCGAAAAAATAATTTAAATTGAGAGAGTTACGTAAATTTAAATATTTGAGATGATTTTGAGGAGAGGGAAAATAGTTAGTTATAATTACTACATATAGGATTTGACATTAATACCCTTTTAATTTAATTAATAATTATTTAAATTTAAAATATATTACACTTGGTATTATATTAACCACAAGATCTTCTAATCTAATGATTGAAAATTGGTCTTAGTTTGGGATTGATAATTAGTTAGCAATTGATTACAGTAATTTCATTACGTTATTTCATAAATCTATATGCATGATTTGAACCTTCGATTTATTAAATGAAGTCAAAAACATCTCATCACTATGCACAATTTATTACTATTAAGTGAAGTCAACATACAAATTTATTTCACAATGCACAACTTATTGATTTAGCATGATACGATCAATATAATTACAAAATACACAAACAAAATCAAATAACTAAATGGAGTAATATTCTTTCTAACAATATCCTCGATAAGCAAAGTTTGACCTTTACAAGAAGATTCACCTTCCTCCAAAGCCGCCCTTTCCTTCCACCAAATAAGTCCACTGGCGGATCTAAGGGGGGCGCCCCATTCGTGCGACAATTTTCCCTTTATTGGGACGTAAAATTACCATATCTGTCCCCTCCGTTTGTCTCCGGCGTCGCCCGAACAATGAAAAAAATAGCAATATCCACACTAAATCAAGCTAATACTATATATTCCGTCCCATTAGTTTTCGGATCTTGGATCCGCCACTACGCATCTCCTCCACCTCCTGCCTCACCGCATATAGCCTATTTTTCATTGATGATTTTTCAAGAAAAACATGGTATATTTTTCAAGAAGATATCAGAAGCTTTTGATGCTTTCAAGAAGTTCAAGGTTGTCGTTGAAAAAGAGAGCGGTCTAGTAATCAAAGCAATGAGGACCGACCGAGTGGGAGAATTCACATCTAAATATTACTCCCTCCGTCTCATAATAGATGTCACACTTTCCTTTTTAGTTTGTTTCACAAAAGATGTCACATTTCCTTTTTTGGAAAAAAAGTTCCCTCTCACATTAATATAAAAATATTATTTTCTCTCACCACTCAACCCACAAAACAACAATCTCCTAAAATCTCATGCCGTTTTCCAAGTATGACATCTATGGAATGGAGAGAGTACTACTACCTCTGTCCCTGAAAATTTGATACATATTACCATTTCGGTCCGTCCCCGAAAATTTGATACACTTCACTTTTACCATTTTTGGTAGTGGACCCCATATTCCACTAACTCATTCCTACTCACATTTTATTATAAAACTAATACTTTAAAAGTAGGACCCACATCCCACCAACTTTTTCAACTCATTTTCCATTACATTTCTTAAAACTCGTGTCGGGTCAAAGTGTAGCAAATTTTGGGGGACGGAGGTAGTACTATTTTATAGAATTCTCTAGAATTAAGTAGTAGAATATCTAGATATTTTAGTAAAATTATATAGACGTATAATTCCCTAGAATGTAGATGGAGTATTATCTAGTAAAATATCTAGATTTTTTTAAGGAAAATCCTAGATATAGAATATTGAAGAATGGAGTAGAATTCTTGAATAACCGAGGAATGCTATAAGTAGGAGTGAGTTGCATCATTTTGTAAAGTTTGAAAAGTTGTCCTGCCGATTTCATTAAAATGATACTTCACTTTAAGCACATTTTATTCTAAATATTTCACTTTAATCACATTTTATTTCACTAACATGATAAAATAGAGCAATATAAGACATGAATCATAAATACTTCACTATAAGCATTAAATATTTCACTCCAAATACAATACATTTCACTGAAATGATAAAATAGAGCAATGGAGAGAGATCCCCTGCTTTGCCAATAAGCACAGCAGCTGGTGTTGTGCATTAAAACTACACCGTTTCACTCTCATTATTTCTTCCCTCATTTTTATCTATTTATTGCTAATAGAGCAATATAAGAGAGAGATCATCTGCTGTACCAATAAATACTTTACTCTAAGCACAGTTTGTTTCACTGGAATTAGCAATGCATGATTGTTTTAATATTATGTTTGAATCTTGCAGGAGTAGGAGTATAGATTATTCAAACTTAGGTTTTCCCTTGATTGTAAATCGGAATAGGAAATTAGTTTAATTTGGAATATTTATTGCAAAGCATTCGCTTTACCGAGTATATATTGGTGATATATTAACTAGTGGAATTTGTTATTTCAATTACTCAATCTTCAACCTATTATGTAAATACAAAACATTTTACAATTAATTTATCCTCCATCAATGCATAACATAATTCACAGGGCACAATTTATTTATTTAACAAGATTCGACAAATACAATTCCAAAATACACTAGAATAATATTTTCAAACAAAATCATACAACTAACTAACTAATGTTTCTAATAACATCCTCAATAAACAAAGTTTGAGCTTTATATGAAGATCCACCTTCCTCCAAAGCCTCCCTTCCTTTCTTCCTCATCTCCTCCACCTTCCTCCTCACCTCATCCCCTTCCGCCCCCATTAGCCGCCTTATCGCCCCCTCGATCTCCCCGGCCCCCACAATCTCGGGCGGCGCCTCCCCCCTAAAATCCATCTTATAATCCAATTTAATCATCTCCGCCATCCCCAACTCCTTCACCAGTTGAAACGCATTCAACTGCTGCTCCGCGTAAAGCGGGAAAGTAGCCACAGGCACCCCAAACCACACACTCTCCATAGTCGAATTCCACCCACAGTGCGACACAAACCCCCCAACCGCTTTATGCGCCAAAACCGCCACCTGTCCCGCCCACCCGATCACCCGCCCGACCCCTTTCGTCCTATCCAAAAACCCCTCGGGCAAAACCTCCCCAAAATCTTCGTACTCAACCACCAACCTTCCCCCCATCGCCCCCGGCTTCCTCAGCGACCACAAAAACCGACAACCGCTATTCTCCAGAGCCAGAGCGATCTCCCTCACTTGCTCCTTTCCGAAACTCCCCATCGTCCCGAAGCACAAGAAAACGACCGACTTCTCCGGCTGATCATCGAGCCATTTCTTCGCGTCGTCCCCGTCCGATTCGCTGCTCAAGTCCAAAATCGGCCCGACCGGGTAAACCCTAGGGTTTTTTCCTGCCATTGAGTCGATAGCGTAGGATTCGAATTCGTAGAAAGTATTTACCATAACTCCATCTGTCTCCGAAATTCTCCTGAAATAGTTCAAAAACACGTCGGCGATCGGGCCGCCGTCGACGAACACCGCCGGCAGCACCTTCGCCGGAACGGGGAGAGAAAAGCAGGGCACCGGAAGCTCGGAATCGGAGTTTTTAAACTCCGTGAGCTCCTTATTCTCGTGGAACTTCAACGAGACGACGTACTGAAACAGGCCTAGCGTGCACGCGCCGGAGGTGAAGAAGCAGTAGGCCGGAAAGGCGAATTCCCGGGCGATTTCGATGAATGTGAGGCAGAACATGTCGAGCACGATTCCGGCGATGGGGATATCGCGGCGGCGGTGCTCGATTATGTCCCTGACGTTTGTGATCTGGCTGTCGATGAGGTCGAAGAGGGAGGTTTTCGACTGCGGGGACCAGTCTCCCGGGATCGGGAGGGGGACGAAGGCGAGGCGGGGGGCGGAGATCTTGGCGGTGTAGGCGTCGACGGTGGTGTCGCTGGGGAGCTGCATGGTGAGGATGGTGATGGAGAGGCGGGCGTCGCGGTCAAGGAGGAGCTTGGCGGTTTGCACGGTGGCGACGAGGTGGCTCAGCCCGGCTGATGGGATGAATACTAGCTCGAATTTCTCCATTTTCCGGCGGCGGTTTGGATTAGTTTGGTGTGGTGGTTTTGTGTTAGAGATAAGGTAGCTAGGATGAGGTTTGAGGGGGAAGGAAGAATACTAGTATCATTGTCTTTAAAGTGATAATTGTAAAATAAATTGAGTATTTTTGTCATGGGGTTATGTACTTTGATATAAATTTATAATTATAATATAAAACGACGTCGTTTTACATGTGACATTGACGATTTGCCAGGTCACGCCGGAGTTGTGCCACGTTGGATATGTTTTTACCGTAAAACTATCGGGTCGGGTTGGATGGAAAATTTGTACAACCCGGCAAAGTTCGTGACTTTTGGTGCAAGGTTTGAAGTTGATGGGAGAAACCAAACTTTTTACAAAGTTCATGACTTTAGGGAGCAGTTAACCCTTTTTTTTTATTAAATATTACTCCCTCCCTTCCACTACAAGTGAGACGTATTCCTTTTTTAATTGTGCCACTGGAATGTGGGACCCACTTTTATATATTGGTTTTATAATGTGAGTGAAATGAGTTAATGGAATGTAGAGTCCACTAATCACTCCCCCCGTCGCACAATAATTGTCACTCTTATTATGGACACGGATTTTGAGAAATGTAAAGAAAAGATGGTTGGAAAAGTTAGTAAAATGAGACCCACTTTTATATATTGGTTTTATAATAAAATGTGATTGAAGTGAGTTACAGGACTGCAAGACCTACTTACCATTTATAGTAAAAATGAAGTAAGACAATTATTATGCAACGGACTGAAATGGAAAAGAATGACAATTATTGTGGAACGATAAGAGTAAAAGTGAAACGAGACATTTATTGACAGATAAATAGAAAAGAAAAATGGTCATTTAATAGCGGACAGAGGAAGTAAGTGATAAGCATCATTTTTTAACACCATTCTCATCCACAACCTTTCTAATTTATGACATCAATTATTCAATTTCATTTTTTAAAATATCCTGAAAATTGAAAATTGAGAGTGAGAGATCCAAATACTGTCCCACTGATAACAACTTGGTACATTTGGAAACATTGTTGCACTAATCACCAGTAATATAACCACATGAAGATAAAAAAATCAACAAACCAAAATCTCAAACTATAATCAATCAAAGTACTTCTTCACCTCTATTGTATGAAAAGTCAGCAAGCAGCACACGGTACAACTACTCACAGCTTAATGTACAAGACAGTCACTTATCATCACTGTCATAGTATTCATCGTCATCATAGTACTCTTCCTCGGAGTCATAGTAGTCTTCTTGGTCATCGCCGTCTTCCCCGTAATCGAGCAAGCCCCTTCCGTTCTGTCCCCTTAAACTCTCTTGAATCCGGTCCCTAATGGCTGTTCCCTGAGAAAGAGAGAAGTGAAAAGGTTAAGAATAGCAGCATGGAATGTTAGTACGCCTTGGACTGCAGCTCACCATTTTGTGACAACGTTCCTCAAACATCTCGAGGAATCCAGCAACCAGTCTGTCGGCATTTTCAACCCACATGTCCCGGCGAATGGTAGCTGTTTTGGCAACTGTTTGTATCTGAAGAAATTGAAGATGGAGCCATGTGTGACACATGTAAAACGAATAAGAAATGCTTCATAGGGTATATAAAAAGCCTAAATAGATCAGTGATTAACTGCACTTGTGCGAATGCATAAAAGGTAGCATTACAAATCATAGAGATACTAGTCAGTAAAGCAAAACGAGGTGGTCGGTATGAAGGAACAAAATGGACTTGAGAGAGGTATATAAATTAAACACGAAAGCCAGTTAAATGGAATGGGTGCTTCATCCTTTAGGGAATAAGTATTCCTAAGTGAAGGGTGATAAAGAAGACAGTTTTGGTTCAAGAAAGCCTTTTAGCATTAAAAAAAAAAAGGGAAGCTGGAGAACAATTGTTTAAACGAACTTTAGGCTCCCAGAAAGCCAAATAGCAGCTCCCAAAATATTTTCTGAACAAAAAAAGGAGAGGAAAAAGCGGCACAGCAAAACAAATATAATTGCTCCACTTTTTAACTACTATATCTCCTAATATTAGTGTCATTTTCTTCTTAAAGTTCACAGAGATAAATCAGTTTTACGAAATGATTTGTTTTACCTACAGTTTTTCTTTGAACAATTAATGCATAAAAATTGGATTGTGGAAGGAAGCTGTACCTTCTCCCCAACCTTTTCTTGATGCTCCTTAACTTTCTCTTGCAGCTTCCTTAGTCGCATATTTACCCTTAGTCGCTTTTCCTGTAAAGAAAAAACAAAAATGTGAAAATTCTAAAGAAATAACTTAGGAGTAGTACAGAGCAACTCAGAGCGAAGGGGGGTCATGCCTTGACATAGCTAAGATTAAGCTCCTTTCTTGAATACCCACGGTCCAAATTGCGCATCACATATTGGTTGTAGTCTTTTACTATCCTCATAATGATGTCAGATGTTGAGATCCCCTCAGTCCTTTTGGTCTCTTTAAACCTCCCCACAGCTTTGACCTACACCAGATGTAGTTAAGTATGATAACCAAGTGTCAACTAAGTGGAAAGAGAAACATCAGCAGTTAGTATAATATTATGAAATGTTTAAACAGAATCCATCTTACAAATTCATAAACATCATTTCCAGCTCCACTTGCATCAGCATAACTGCAATAAAAGATTACATCCATTTAGAGGTAGAAAGTCATAAATTTGAATATACCAGTTCTGATCTCATCATTTTCATGACCACAAATAACCAAATCAGGAATCTGGGATCATGACAGCAAGAACAGTAAATTAATTAAGAATATAAATGCATCGACTTTCACCAATTCATGTATCAACAGAGGTGCATAAATGACCTAGACTAGCAAATCACAAGAGCCTAAGCCTTTAATAACCAACACTCTCCAAGAAGTTGACATAGCATGGCATAAGGAAACATGTGCTTAGGTAGAATAGCATTAGCAACATAAAATTAATACAGATACAAAGTTAGTAGGCCGAAAGGTAATAGCTGGAACCAAGGGATCACCAACTTCTCACAAGTACCGAGTCCAATCCGAGATTCTATCGGAACAGGATTAACTCGATATGCAACACTTACGGGAGAGAATCGTGAGCAACGTAATCAATATTGTGCTTGTCCAAGAATTCCTGATCAATCACCCACGGGGCATCCGGAACAACCTCATCCACCCACCTGCCATAGCAAATAACACAAATGTAAATTCAACTACACACCAACTCCACCATCCAATCCACAACGAAATTAATCAAATCCAACATCCTAACAAGACGAAGATGCATCAACTATCCACAGACCAATAGATTCCAAATCCAAATCGAGATTAGGCAATCATGAACAAAACAGAAAGGAGCACAGAAATGAACAAACTTGCAATGGCGAAGGGATTCATAGCGCTCCGATTCAGTCATAACAGTCTTCCCCTTGAACTTGTGTGTAACCTCATCGTTGCAGCATCCAACAAGCAAGTAAGTATTCGGAAACCTAAAAAAGTAATTGAATCATCAAATCAAGCACAAAATTGAACTGAATCAACCAAAAGGAAAACGAATTGAACCAGCTAACACAGTAAATCTCAGATCAAAGCACGAAATCGTACGATTTTTTGGCTTGCTCGAGGGAGCGAGCGTGGCCGAAGTGAAACAGATCGTAGATCCCGTCGGCGTAGACGCGAATTGGGCGGTCAGACGAAGAAGGAGCGTCGACGGCGTCGCTCTTGGTGCTCTCAGCTGCGTTGGCGGTGGTGGTCGTCGCCGCCGCAGCAACGCCGCTATCGACCATCGCAGGCGTCGGCGGTTTCGATTTCTGCAAACTCTTTTGCTTGATTTTTTTCAGCTGCTAATAAATTTACAGTGTGAAGGAAAAACGAATATACTCTTAAAACTGCCGACTTGAATTTTAATTTGATCATACAATCTCAGATATTTTATTTTATATCTATTTTTTATTTTTTCTATAAGCAAAATTAATTTATACTCTGGACAAAAGATAGCATTTTTTTCATTTTAATACATGCATACAAATTTATATTTATTATTTAAAAATAGTGTCTCACGACATATAAATTTAATCATTTGTTCAGTCACATATTTCATCATTTAGTGACTAATTCTCTTGTATTAATAATGAGGGACAGTACTACTAACGGGTCACAACACAGTTGGCAGCGTTGTGCTGTGGTGACTTTGAGGTCATGGGTTCAAATCCATCCACTGGGAGACTTTCGGTCTTAATCCGCAAGCCCAGTCTAGCAGGATTAGTTCAATCATTATTACAATCACATATTTAATCATTTTTTCCATTTATAATATAGTAGGAGTATTTATTGATAAATTATTAAAATGGAGTAATTTTTAAAAATTAACTAAATCATTACTTTATGTATATATTTATTAAAACTGTATTTTTTATTTATTTTTTGTGAAGACGCATAATATGACAGTGTGATTTTGTTCAATAGATCTAGTGGTATTAATATCTCTTTGATAAATTTCTAACTTTTGCAAGTTTTGGGCTAGTGTGCCTAGATGCATAGACGTGTGCGTGACAATTACTTTCTCATCGAATTTTAGGTGAATGTCTGTAATTATATTAGTACAAACCATGTTACATATATTAAAATTTGTGATAATGTATAAATTTCCCCCTTAGATATCATGCTTTAATTTGTTATCGTTAATATTGAGTATATTTTTTTGGTTTGGAGTTTTTGTCGCTTTACGACGTGAAAACTTGTTATTGTTAATTATTTGAATATATATTATGTTTTTTATTAAATTTATGTGTAAAACTGTAAAAGGTTATTTTGACTCAATTCACATTGGTCTAACTGCATACCTACCGAAAGTCTCAATTGTGGGAAAGTGAAAGTTGGAGGTTGGGCAGAGAAACCATGGTTTCCATTTTCTATTCTTTGTTATTGTATTTAGATTTCGGATCTCTAACTATGGAGTATATATATATAAATTAACTATAATGAGCATATTTAGAACTTAGATTCACAAATCACAATGCAAAATAGGTGTACGTAAACCCTTCCAATATTTTCAATGATATTTTTATATTGTGTTTTGGATTTATACAAAACAAAAGGGCTTCAATATTAATTGGAAATGTGTACTATATTAGAATGGGACAATGGGTGGGTGTGTTGAAATAAGTGTGGCCCCTTTTATATGCTCACATGTGAAGACACACCCCACTTAATTGTTTAAACATGTGTTGTCGTTGTCTTGGATAGGTTTCTAAAACATAAATTAAATTATTCGGATTTTATAGGAATGAAAGATAGCTAGTGTATAATTTACTAAATAATTTTAGAATATTCAATAAAATGCTAATAGTACTACTTAATTAGTGTAACAACATTATCAATTCCATGACAAATATTATTATTGTAAAAATACATTGTAAATTATCACTATCTACTTTAGCAAAAAGCAATCCAAATACAATAACATAACACAACATACAAGATTCTTTTCATTACAAAAGGATCCAAAAGTCCAACAAGGAATGCTACATTTTGATTAAACAAAACCATACCCCCCAAAAAAACACCAAAAAAAATCAAAAGAAATAAAAAACTAACCACACACCAACTATGATCCATAATTTCATAGTCAAATGTGAAAAGAAGAAAGAATTTACAAAGAAAAGTCATCACCAATAATCTCCTAATTTCCCCCAACAATTCAAACAATAAAGTTGCCATAATTGATCCCATTCCCATTCCCCGCCGCCGTCTGCGGCGGCACACCGCCGCCGTTGTCCACCACAAACATATTCTGCGGCGGCTGCTGCGGATATTGCACGTGGAAACCCACGTGGTCCATGTAGCCCGCGGGCCCGCCTCCTCGGTTGGGGATCGGGTGCTGCCCGGATGCGAACGAGACGGACGAGGCGGGCCCGCCGGTGAAGTGCTGCACCATGGCCCTGAAGTTGGCCGCGTCGGCGTTGAGTAGGGTGGTGGGGGTCCGCCTTGAGGCCCTAGACCGCCTTCGCGCTGGCTTGGCCACGCGGCCTTCCTCAGGGCTCAAGTGGTTGTTATTGTTGTTGTTGTTGTTGTTACTGCTGCTCGAGCCGTTGGCTAGGGCAGCAGTGGGGGAAGTGTTGATGCTTTGGTTGATTTGGGAGAAATCATTTTGGTAGGGTTGGAAAAGCCAATCACTAGGGTTTGACATGGTTTGGCTAATAGCCATAGAGATTTTTGAGAGCTACTATAGTTTTATTGAGCTCTCTTTCTTGATGTTTTTTTAGAGAGAGAAGATGAGCAATGGAAGGAGAGGGGGTTTTGAGTCATTGGATTGAAGTATGTATATATAGGAGTACTTAGCTAGTCTTGGTCTTTAAAGTCTTCTTTTTGTGCTTTTTAGTTATATAAATAAATGAATATATATGGATGACAATTGATGAAATTAATTAAAAGTTTATGTGATTTATAAAAGTATTAGGGTTTAGCAGACACGAGGTATTACCAACAAACAAATCCACTATTGGTATAATATGATAATAAAGAATCGTCAACATGTACATGATTATGTGATTAGATAATCTTATCTTATCATTTTTGACCTTGTTAACTTTTTCATCAAAATAATGTTTAGAAATATGATTTCAAAATAAGTTATACTCCCTCCGTCCCAGGACACTTTGATCCGGCACGAGTTTGAAGAAATGTAATGGAAAATGAGTTGAAAAAGTTGGTGGGATGTGGGTCCTACTTTTAAAGTATTAGTTTTATAATAAAATGTGAGTAGGAATGAGTTAGTGGAATATGGGGTTCACTACCAAAAATGGTAAAAGTGAAATGGGACAAATTATGTGGGACGGCCCGAAATTGAATACTGAGTCGAATTATCTAGGACGGAGGGAGTATTTGTCCATTCAATGAAAATTACCTTTGATCGAGATTATTTATTCAATGATTAAAGGTACAATAAGTAAATTAAACTTCCCACTCTATGAAATAAAGATAGAACAAGTCAAAGAAAGACCTAAACATTAATGCATAAATGAAATGTTTGGTGGAGTTTCTAGTGAAGCTAAAAGGTGGGGGAGGTGATGCTTCCACGAAGCTACAAATATCGATCATGTATGAAAGCAATGATCTCATCCTTCTTTGTTTTTTTCTCATTGGAATAATACTTAGTATCTATTGAACCATTGACTTGAGAAAATTCGATCAACTCATTTGATTTGTATACTTTCATTTTCTATACTACAATTCAAAATTTTGTGTCAAATTATTTGACGGTTCAAAATTCGTTGGTTCATATATATATTTGTAATTTTATTACTATTTTCAGTGTTCGATTTCGAATCTTGACTCACTCGATCCATCTTATAAAATCAAATGAATAATTTAATACATGAGTGTATATTTAATTTACCAGTTATAATGTCATCGGTAAATTCGTCGATAAATTCCGTACTTTTATACTAATTCATTGTACGGGGGTGCGTTATATTGCTAACTACTCCCTCCGTTCTGCGATAGTAGAAGCGTTTCTTTTCGGCACGGAATTTAAGAAAAAATGTATTAAGTGAGTTAAATAAAGGAAAAATATAGTAAAAAGTGAAAAAGGTATAGAGATTAAGAAAGAATAAATTAGGAGAGAGTAAAGTAAGAGATAAGAAATGTGTTGACTTTTGCTATAAAAGAAAATGACTCAACTACTATGGAACGTACCGAAATGACAAAATGACTCAACTACCACGAAACGGAGGGAGTATTTAAGTTGCTAACTCTGCTAACTTATCAATGCAGTATATTAAAAATGTCAACACAGTGACATTAAAATGCCAACACATAATATCAACCCATTATACTGAAGTTCAGCAAAATTATGTGTTGACATTTTAATGTCATTATGTTGACATTTTAAATACATCATGTTGATAAATTTATGTCTTTGTACGTGTTGATATTTAAATTTACATGTTGTATTGATATAATTATGTCTTTGTGTTTATAATTTTAATACACATAATTGAAAGTTATTAATTATTACTGTAAATTAGTTAGTACACTGAAGTTGTATATATACATAATATAAAAGATTAAATAGTGCGTTAGAGAGAGGGAGAGGAAGAAATCTAGAAACTCATTGCACTATAGATGCATCACACATATAATTGATCATATGACTTAGTGGGGAGGATGATAGTGTGAAGTCATTTTATCATGTCCTAATAGTAGTCAAAGATGTGTGTGAATAATATCTTTCAATGTCACATTCACATTAAACAATTTGCTAATCCTTTTGTCTGTGGGCGTGATCAAATCCGTACTTGTGCAAGTAATGATGTAATTAGCCTAACAATTCATATATTTATACTATATATTTTTATTTATACATGTTGTAACAATTCATATTTTTATTTATGCATGTTGTGAGCATGCGATTAATTTTTAAGTAGTAGTAGTAGTACTATATTTTTGGAATGTCAAAATTAACGGCTGAACTACTTCTACCCAAAATATCGTTTCATACTATTTGCGTGAGTGTAGTAATTAAATAGAAAAATATTAAATCCTAAAGAATATAATCATAATTAATTGAACCAATAAAACCTAAAGATTAAAAATAACATTTCATGGAGTATAATAAATGTCATTACAATGCATCATTCCTGATTTAACTTTTACCAATAATTCAGTAATTAATTTGCTATAATATTCAAACTTTAATTAATATTGATAAAGGATAAAATATATCCTTTTTGGTACTCAACTAGTTGTCATCAATTCAAATTTCTTAATTATAAAACAAAGTAGTACATAACATAACACATCATGATTACCAATATTTATAATAAAAACCAGAATTTTACTTAAGTAAAGATGTAGAATTATAGATAGATATTTAATGTGGTAACACAACAAACATCAACTCAACAATGCCCTCTTCTTCACAGGAATCCTAGATTTACCTTAAGTTAACTACAGATACAACTTGCTACTATCGCTACAACACAGCGACGCGGCGGCGGCCAGATACGACGAAGCTGCTGATCCTGCTACAGCACCGTGCCGGAGGGACAACAAAGTTAAATGCTGCTGCTCAATCTATGTTCACTTACTGTACAGTTAAAATCAAGAGATGCTCTCCCATTTGGCACACACTCTTCACTCAGCCTCTTGTTATGCATCAATCAGTCTGTACGGATACCAACGTGCTCGACTAATTAGCCTGCATGCTTCTATACAATGGCGTATGTATATCAGTCAATACCAACACCGAGCAGCGTATGAAAATGAAAGGTTGAGCTATGAAACATCATTACCTACCATTGAATGAGAGAGAGATTTTCTCACGCGTGTCTTGGTGCGTCATCGTGCAACTGGGAAGTTCGCACGTTGGGATCGTCCTGCTGTGGTAAGTGATGCATAGGTAAGGCGCAGATTGGTGGGATAGCAAGAACAATTGAAATCAAGCTAACCATCCTACATACTAACCCGAATGCCATAGCCAAAATTTGTATTGCGGAAGAACTCCATATGCCCCTTCAAGAAAGACCATGAAAATCAGAAACGAAACGAAGCAACAGGAAAAAGAAAGAGCTGCACAGAAAAACAAGATACCATTCCAGGCATGGCAGGCTGAGTACCATAGTAACCATCATGAGTAGGTGCAATAGAGTTCAGCTGGCCCTAAAGAAGATAATAACTTCAGATTCCGTTATTACCAGAAATAATAAAGAACGTATCTTTTTTTGTTAGTCAAAATAATATGACGTACTAGTCCCTGAATGGCCGATTGGTTCCCGAAGTAACTATCGCGTGTGGAGCCCATTAAGTTCAGCTGTACCATTCAAATAGAAACAGTGAGATAATTCGAACATCAGTTTTCTTGCGTAATTCAAAGTATGTTCCTTACCATTCCCGGAGAACCTTGATGATGGCTGAAAAATCCATCCAGATTTACAGGTCGAGAACTCAATTTTTCCTAGCATTCAAACATTGAATGATTTAGAACAAAAAATGTAGCAGGTGAAACTGCAGATGTATCAACTAAGATGAATTTCTATTGAAAAGTCAGCACGCAATAACATTGACGTACGATTTGTTGTAAGCTATCTGTTGTGCCAACTGTAATAACATCTGGTTCCATGTTAACCTGCAAACCAGATAATGTGTGAGTTTAAAACATAGAAAGCGGAAACGGATATGTTTTAGATTCGTTCAAGACAAACCTTTCTTTTCTTAGTTGCATTCTTCTTCTTATTTGTCTTGCTCAAACTTCCATTTTGAATGTCGTCTTCAATGCACAAAATACCTGGGGAAGCAGAGTGTCCAGCTTCTAGAAGATTCTTATTGGAGTAGTTGGCATTCAAACAGGTCTCAAAAGCTTCATCAAGTGCACGAAGAGACAGATTGTAACTCTCTTGTGACAATGATCCTTCTTCGCTCAATTTCATAGCCCTTTGACAAAGATCATTATACCGCTGCTGCCTTGACTGCACCTGCTCGGACCCTTCCCCCATTGAGTATCTGCTCTTGGCGTCTTTGGTCCACCGTTTCAAAATATATTGTGATGGTATTGCTGAGATGCCACAGATCTGAAGAACAATCATTGCATGTCTACAAAGGAAACCTTTCAGTTCAAATAAGCGGCATATGCAGGACACTTCGGATTTCAACTCGTTCAATGTGACAACAAATTCTTGATTCCTCTCATAATCTTGTACTTTGAAAGTGACCACCGCATCAACTTGTTCCTCTTTCTTAGGTATACAAGCTACTGCGCCCAATACCTCGACTTGAAATTTCCTAAATACAGAATGAGTATAAAGGCTAGCTACATGCTTCTCAAAAGGTGAAGGAGACTTCAAAGCAGGCTGTTTATTCCATGTATCAGAAGAGGCCTTCGCTTCCTCTTCGTACCTATCTTGCAGAATGGCATCATATTGTTTAATGAACTCTTGCACAGTTGTCTTCTTATGAACATACTTGTCAAAGAAAGAATTCACACTATCTGATCGTTGACCTGTCGACATCCCAGCAAAAAATCCATCTTTCATAAAGTTAGGCACCCACATTCTGCGATCTTCATACAATGACTGGATCAACTCGTTCTCTTTCAGTTCGAATCTATCCACCAGCTTGCGCCACCTCTTTTCAAATTCCTCCTCTGTCCATGACCTATAAATGCATTTTTCGAATTTTGACATGAAGTTTCCGTTCTGTTTGATTACATTATTCAGTGTTTCTGAAATCTTTCCTATTATATGCCACAAGGAGAAAAAATGAAGTGTGGATGGCAAAACATCTGAAATAACAGATCTCAAAAATCTGTCTTGCTCAGTGAGCATAATTTTCGGAGCCTGGCTACCCATAGCCTTCAACCACGTTTGCATGACCCAGGAATACGTCTCAGCATTTTCATCAGACACCAAAGCACATCCAAGTAGCATGAACTGGTAGTGCTGGTTGACCCCAACAAACAGAGCTAGAGGCATTTTATACTTGTTTCTGATATAGCTTGTATCAAAAGATACAACATCACTGAAATTGGGATAGTCATGCCTGCTTTTGGCATCAATCCATAATAGACTCCTCAGACGTTGATCCTCGCCAAAATTCACTGCATAAAAGAAGTTTGGATTTAGAGTCTGCATATGGACGAAAAACTCAAGCAAAGCACTCGCCTCCACTGCATCCATTGCCATACTCCTGCCCTTTTCAAATTGGTTTCTGGAGTCATGTTTAAGACCGACTGCACTTTTATATTCAGCGAACTGTCTAGCCATTGCAGCATACATCCTTCTGGTCTGTTCACTTACAGCTTGGGCAGGTAACAGTTCGTGGTTATGCTCTTTCTCAAATCTATGGATTATCCATTTCCCATCAGACCTTCTCTTAACGTGCATGCTTGCTTTACAATCTGTCTTGGCACATGCTCGACGACCTGGAGCGTTCTCAGCATCCTGATTGCTTCCTTGTCTACTGCGTGGGCGGTTCAAAGATTTCTCATACTCACGCTTTGTTCCATATCTAGAGCATGCAAATTTTGCGTCGATGAATTCCCTTGATGTTTTTGAACGACGGCTATTCTGAATTGCAGTATTAAATCCCACAGATCTTGCATATTCCTGATAGAAAGCATAGGCATCCCCATGAGACCCAAATTCCATACCAGGGAGTGGCTCAAGAATCGTCACAACTTTAAAATCGATATCAGGTAAGGGAGAATTCACGTCATCCACATCTTCAACATGCAACTTGTCCTCATCTCCCATACTCTCACCCACTACATCTACATTAAGAGGCTTCTCTTCCTCGTCTAGCATATTAACAATACCATTAGGCTCTTCCAATTCTTTATCATGTTCACCAGAAGGCAACCTAAGATCTATATCCATGACACACCAACCTTTTTTCCTGTAATAAGCTGTTGTCTAGCGACCTGGAAAATTGAACATGAGTTTGAGCTCTATAAAGCAGTAAAAAGATATCAGCTTTGACACAGTTGTTTATTTTTTCATTTCACTGCCACAAGAAAAAAAAAGAAAAAGGAACACAATATATAAAACAGATAATAGTAACATTGTCTTTCACTCCTTGATTTCTCATACCCTCTTTTGTCATTGCAGTCCACCATCAGCATCAAGAAATAACCACAACATTCACCATTATGTACACAGACATACAACAAAATCAAACCAGTAAATAGAAGCAAAATGACCATGTAAAAGCCTGTGTGACGTGTCAGAAACATTTTACAAAAGCAACAAATTCTTCAGTAATGCCCAAGCTGAAGTTTTTAGAAGAGCTGTTGTTTAGCTCATTCTCAGAGGAGGTCACTGAAACTCAATTCAGAGTAAAAAAACACATTTTTTATACTAATACAGTTATACAGCACATCAGGATACACTATGCAACTTTTGGAAGTGCCATATAAACGATAAACTGACTGATCATATACACAAATGACTCAATCAACACATGAATTCCACATAGAAACCGCATAATCTAGACGAACGAGCCACAACTACTCAGTCTTAGCATCTCCAATTTTAACATCAAGTAGTTAGCCATTGATAGCACATTCATTATAAATGGAAGCTCTCTGCAGCAAAGCACAAAAGAACCACATTTACTCAGTCTTAGCATCTCCAATTTTAACATCAAGTAGTTAGCCATTGATAGCACATTCATTATAAATGGTAGCTCTCTGCAGCAAAGCACAAAGGAACCACATTTACTCAGTCTTAGCTTCTCCAATTTTAACATCAAGTAGTTACCCATTGATAGCACATTATAATGGAAAAGGCAATTCACTAGAGGAAGAAAAAGTAAGACAAAAAATATGGATAAAAAGCGGCATGGATGATGGATCGGAGCAGGAATTGAAGGGAACTTTTTCCGTTTATTGAGATCCTTATTAATCATTAAGCAAGAAATTGTTGAATTGTGGAATTGTTTGAGCAGAAGAGAAAAGGAGGGAATAAGTAGTTGTGGAGGTGGAGAGTGGTGATTACCTGCGATTTTTATAGAACTGCAAATCCACGCGAGGGTTTGAGCGAGTCGACGAAGTTTTTCCCCCAAATTGGGAGATTAGGGTTCTCTCGATTTGAATGCCACTCGCTCTACTTCTTCACCCTCTCTCACTCGCTCCACCCTTTTCTCTCTCTAGCGCGTGACTCTCTTTCTTTTATTCCATTTATGATTTACTCCCTCCGTCTACGGTGGGAATACGGATATCGGGTATTGGATTCCCACCGACCCGTCCGCGAGGATTTTAGATCACGTTCATTTTATGGGATTGGGTATGAGGCTAGATTGAAATTTGAGATAAATTGGGTAGGATACTGAATGGATATCGGATATTACCGGAATATCCAATTATTATTTAAAAGCATTTTTATGCGTAACTTTTATTATCTTACTTGTATATTGTATAACAATCCCCAAAAATATAACCAGTATACTATAAATGAATGAAACGTTAAAGATACTATTAGTCAATTTAAATATTTCTATATTTATATTAATATATAAAATTTGAATTTTTTTATTAGTTATTAACACATGTAAAGAGTTGGGTATTTGGGTACCGATATCGGTGTATGGATACTGGTGGTATTGGAGTACCCGAAAATATATCGGGGTGGGTTTTGGATAGGACATTTCGATGATTTTGGGTTTGAATACCCGATTTGATGGGTATCCGTGGATACGTATTCCATCCCTACCTCAGTCCCACTTTAGGAGCCCAATTGAGTTAAGACGGATTTTAAGAAATATAAAGAAAGTGGTAAAAAGATAAGTGGAATGTGGGTCATACTTTTATATATTAGTTTTATAATAAAATGTGAGTGAAAAAAGGTGAGTGGAATGTGGCCTATTACAATTTAATATTCCAAGACTCTAAAGTAGAAAGCCAAAAGTAAGTAAGCTATCCTAAAATGGGACGGAGGGAGTATGATTAGGAAAAATTAAATATAAGAACTTTATTTTCACACGCACACTATTTTATTATTGCAATTGTATGATGGAAAAAATACTCCCTCCTTTTCGAGTTAACCGAGTCATTTATTTGACATAAGAATAAAGAAAGAATATTTAGAAGTTAAATTATGAAATAATAAAATGGAGAGATTAAAGTGAGGAAGAGAAAGAATGAACCTTTAAATAGAAGAGAAAAAAATGAGTCAATTAACCTTTGGAAATTTAGTTATATCTCTCTTTATATGATTACTATAATCCAATAATATATGGCTGAGAAAAATGATTGTAAGGATTTTATTTTGAAAATTGAGGCATAACCATCTATTTTGCCGAGTATTGGACTTGTGGCAGGTAAATAAATTTTTGTAGCCTATAAAAACAATGATAGATAAATAAGAGATTATTTTGTTGAATAAATCTGCACTCAACAATTTATTTAGTTAGTAGTGGTAATTTTCTAACTTAGAAATGGAGAAGAAAAAAAGACCCAATTTTTAATGGGCCTGTTGTCGTATAACACATTAATAGATCTTAACACTTTTTTTAGCCCCAATGCTTTCGAGCCCAAATGGCAAATGTTTTAAGAGGATTAAGAATGTTCGGGACGACAGCAAAATTAATTAATATGTAAGTAGGAGTGATAAGAAGAATGGCAATTAAAATAATGTTAGTGAATAATATAATAAGTAGTATATATTATTATTAGTGTTTAATGATAGTTTTTAATATTATAAATGATAAATAAATTGATGTTAATGAATAAAGAGTCTAAAGGTAAATTTTTTATAAAAAGAAATGAGTATTTTTGATGAGATGAAGAAAAAAGAATTCTTAATTTAAAAAATGAATAAAATATTATTTAATCAATAATCTCGGAATATTCAATCTTATCAAGTTAGTTCAATCGCAGCCTGGATAGCTATACAAAATAAGGTGGCCAAATTTGACTTATCTCCTCTCAACAAAAGCCAAATGATGTCCTACTCCATATATAACTACCCCACGTCAATCATATCCTAGGATAAATAAATCCATCTATCTCACCGAACCAAATTTCTTTTTTAGTTCCAATCAAAATAACTCATTCTAAATAAAAAAATACTTTTATCTCTTCATTTTCTCTTACTTTCTCTCTCATTTCGACAAAAATAAAGTTGCATAAATTTCAGGCAAAATGGGTCATCTTCATTGGACGAGGGAGTAGTAAATTGTACCCTCGTTCGCGATAGTTGAGTCATTTAATTTTCTCACTCATTTTGAAAAATGATTTAATAAATAGTTAAAATGGAGATAAAGTAAAGTAAGTGATCTTATCTACCTTATATATCACTTACTTTACTTTTCTCCATTTCGACTATTTATTACTCCCTCCGTCCGTTTTAAGATGATACGTTTCCTTTTTAGTTTGTCCAACTAAGATGACACATTTCCTTTTTTAGAAATTTTCTTTCTCCAATTAATACACTCAACGACTTTTTCCACTTCTATTAAAATATTCATCTTTCTTTATCTCTCTATTTTAATACTTACATCCACATTTTCTCTCTCAATTAAACATTTTAGTCAATAATTCATAAAATCTCGTGTCGGTGAGCAATGTGTCATCTTTTAGCAAACAGGAGATATCATTTTTTCAAACGCAGGACAGAAAATGAAATCAGCTTATCGCAATGGAGGGCGAGTATACATTCGACAATAATTATTCACATACCCTTATTCAGAAAAAAACATATAATGAGATTAAGCAAATTTATTGATTTTTTTGCAATTTTTCGATTTTATGTGAGAATATATCTACGAGGAAAGCAAAATAAAATTCTCTACGATTTACGCATAACTGAATCAGTGAATGGACTTCCATGTGGAGCTGAGTCATTGGGTTTGCTATATATGTTCATTTCAAGTCCAATCTCCGTCAATCCTCTCTTTCTCTTTTGTCTGCATGCTTCTTTTCCCCAGCACTCAACAAACATTCACTAGCTCAGCTTAATTTCCCCTAAAAAGATCGAGGGATGATGCATCGCCTCCTTCAATCAGCCCTCAGAAACGCCACCCAGGTTCTCATAGCCCTTTGAATTCTGTTTCTTGCTTCGAATTCGTTGTTGAGGAATCTACTTGAATTTGATTTAGGTGCCAAAATATCATGATCTTGCTTGGGGGGTGAGAATGACTTGTATGGTGGATAAAAATTCAATCTTTTTACTTTCTTGTTGATTGTTCTAGTCAATTCCTTAAAGTTGGGATGCAGTGAAAAGTGGTGAATAGTTTTGACATTCTTGTTTCTTGGAAAACATTTGTCTTCTCCATGGATGAATTTGATTTCTCACTAATTAGGGTGCCAAAATATCTTGATCTTGCTTAGGGGGTGAGAATGACTTGTATGGTGGATAAAAATTCAATCTTTTTTACTTTCTTGTTGATTGTTACTTTTAGTCAATTCCTTAAAGTTGGGATGCAGTGAAAAGTGGTGAAAAGTTTTGACATTCTTGTTTCTTGGAAAACATTTGTCTTTAACTTGGATTGATATCCCTTTGAATTTTGTTTCTTGCTTCTCCATGGATGAATTTGATTTTTCACTAATTAGGGTGCCAAAATATCTTAATCTTGGGGTGGGTGGGGGGGCGGGTTGAGAATAATTATTGGTGGATGAAAATCTAGTCTTTTTGCTTTCTTGATTATTTTAGTCAATTCCTTAAAGTTGGGATGCAGTGAAAAGTACAGTAAAAAGTGATGAATAGTTTTGACATTCTTGTTTTTGGAAAACATTGATCTTTTACTTGACTAATAAATTTGGTTCTAATTGTGTTTTAGGATTTCAGATTCTCTACTGTAGAATTTTGTTTCATGTTGATTTTAGGTGTGTGTATTTGTAGCTCATTCAATGTCTCAAATGTTTAAAACATTGGTCAAGACCAAGAAGAAGCAACAGAAAATTCAACTAAATTTGTATATTGACAGTGAGAAACTGATTTTAGTGCTTGAGACCAGCGATTCCTCTTAAAAAAGACCTTAATGTCGATTGCTTTTAGTTCATACAGTTTATCTGTTCAATTTTATTTTCATAACTCTTCGAAGTAGAGTTTGCTGCAGCCTGTAATGTTTCCTACATTTATGCTCTCTGTGTGTAAATTAGAGATGAGATGCATCTTTTTTTTCGATTCTAAGGCCAACGAGTAAAAGCTTGATTGCCTAGGCTCGGTTTACTTTTTGGTCAAGGATTGAGCCACTTTCGCGAATGTTTTTGGTCTCTAATGATCCAAATGAGCAATCACAGCAAGCTCGACTTTGCAATTTACGTTTTTTGAAATCGATGTTTTGGGGTGTATAATTTGTTTTTTTTGACCTACAGAAACTTCAGATGACCATAGATTGGGTTTTTTAAATTTGGGACGAAGAAATCTCTGCTTTGATGGCTTTAAATTTGGTTTCGGGACGTGAAAACCTGCATTACAACAGGCTGGCTGCAACCTAAAAGATGTTTCAGCTTTTTAAAATTTACAGAAAGATTTAGTTCGGGCTTCTACAGCTACGAAAATGGTATGGTACAGAGGCATCTGGCAGAAGGATGTTCCATCAACTGACGAAAAGAGTATGAATTTTTCTTTTTAATTTTTTCTACATTCTTATTTTTCTTTGTTTTTTTTTCCCGCACGAATAAGAAATGGCCCCCCTATCCATCGAACTAACTTTTGGATTTTTGGGTTTTAAAAGGGGCATGATATGCTGGCCCCTTTTACGGCTGGATGGCAGTCCACGGACGTAAACCCCCTCTAGTAAGGGCAGTCAGAGGTTTTGGTGATTGAAGCTGCTCCCAACTTTTCAATTTCTTTCACATTATTTCCAAGTTTTAGTTATGACGATGTTTCTTGTCTGATTTAGGGGTCCTATTTTATGACATTAAGGGAAAAAAAGTATCTCGATTCTCTCGCTGGTCTATGGTGCACTGCTCTTGGTAATTACACCCCCTTTAAGAATACTCGACTATATTAACTATTCTGTAGCTGCTTCCGGTTTTTTCAGTTCTGGCTATCTGCTAGGCTCAATCATCTTGAATGATTGATTATATTTTGGTCCGAATGTCCTCTGCTTACCTGTCCATACTTTGTTGCACTTCATCGTCAACTAATCTATACTTATATTTGTGCGTGTGCACACATGCCATTTTGGTTGTTGACGAACGGGAAAAATACTTAACAAAGTGCCTTGGCATCATACATTTTTTTTTTTTTTAGAGTTCGATGATTTTAATTTTTTTTTCTAAATTATTAATCGGTTTGAAATTCATTGTGCTAAGCATCATATACAGCTGGTATGGGCTCTTGACAGTGCAATCGTCAGCGTTTTTCCCACTGTATCCATGCTCTGGTGTTCTTGTAGGTGGTAACGAGCCTCGCCCTTGTTGAAGCGCGCCCAAACAACTAAACACCCCCCGTTTTACCACTCATTTTGGAACCGTACCAAAAAACCCTTTTCTTGGTAAGACAACTTCCATCCTTTCGGGAAGCCGGAATTTAAAATCGGGACGCCCTCATTTAAATTTCTTTTGAATGCAGGATCTAGCAAGTGAACTGTTGGAGATTTTCAAAGCCAACAAAATGGCTAAGGCCTTCTTCCCCAATAGTGGATCGGAAAAATGATACACAGGTTTCAGTTTTGGGGGCTCAAATTTTCGCCTCCATCTTTCTTGATGAGAATAATTTATAATTTAAAGAATTTTTCTTTTTTTCCCTTTTTGTCTTGTAGGTGAAGTTGGTTTGGGTTTTACAACAATGCCCCCGGGAGACCAAACAAGAAGAAGTTCATCGCCGATCAAAATCGTAATTCATTTCAAACATTTCTACAATACACTCTCTATAAGCTTTTTTTCCCTTTCCTTACATTCTCCTTTTTTCATGGCAGATACCATGGTTCGACCCCTTTATATCAGCCAGTCTTTCCGGGTATGTCCGTCCCCTTTTGATTTTAAAACGTAATTATAATCATCATTTATATGCAGTTTTTAATACTAACCGGACAATGTATATTTTTCCCCCAAAAGTCTGCCTGCTCTGCACCAGAAATTTGATCTGCCAGCTCCTTTTTATTTTACATACCGACTGCCCTCATTATTGGCGTTTTATCAACAAGGTTTTGGAGCATTCCTTTGCTAATTAAGTTATTCCCAATTACACGTCTTCTAAAAAAAATAAAAAAATGCTTTTTTAGGTGAATCGGAGGAGGAGTTCTCAACCAGGTTGGCCAATAATTTGGAAAAACCCCATCCTCAAAGAAGGCCCCGACACGGTAAACTAATACTTATTAGATATCAACGCGATCATTGATTTTCCATTTTCCCCCAATTTTACAATGTTTGACTAAAAAAAAATCTATATTTTTTCAGATTGCTGCTTTCATAGTTTAAAACCCGTTATGGGGGGGTGGTGTCATACCTCCTCCTGCAAAAGATTTTTGACAAGGTCAACTTTTCTTTTTACAAAATCGTGCCACCATGCATTGTTATAATCGAATTCACAGTAAAGGTACCATTTAATTTTTTTTTTTTGCACATTTGCAGGTTCAAGGGGTCTTTAAAAAAATACGATATCCTCTTTATTGCTGATGAGGTGATATGTGCATTTGGAAGGATCGGGACGATGTTTGGTAGTGATAAGTACGGCATCAAACCTGATCTCGTATCTATAGCAAAAGGGTTTGGGGGTCACGACAAAAAAATGCAAGAACTCTTTACTAGTTCTGTATTCACTTATTTCTCCTTGCTTTCGATATTGGACAGGCGCTCTCTTCTGCATACAT
This sequence comes from Salvia hispanica, assembly GCF_023119035.1. Taxonomy (NCBI): domain Eukaryota; kingdom Viridiplantae; phylum Streptophyta; class Magnoliopsida; order Lamiales; family Lamiaceae; genus Salvia; species Salvia hispanica. The sequence goes on along the minus strand of NC_062970.1, from coordinate 46,840,100 downwards.
GCCTATCGGAGCTGTTCTTTCAGCCCCGAAGTCTCCGATGTCATATATTCTCAGAGCAATAAACTTTGGGTTTGTACAAACTTTACTAGATCGTTAGATATTAAAATAAAATCGAGTGGCATTGACCTGGTTTTGTGTTTGAAGGTTCTTTTCCCATGGATTTTTTTACCCGACATCCTGGATCATTTCCGTTGCATTGGAAAACTCAAGATCCTAAAGTATGTTTCTTTTTTCCTTTTTCCATTAAAACATATTATTGATACAAAAGCCCGACGTTTTAGGTTTACACGCACCCTAAAACGTTGTTCTACAAAGAAACAGTTCGAAAATTTGAGGAAAAAAAGTTATTTGCAGTAATTAAGGCCCAAACTTGTGGGAACCCCCAAACGACCAAATGACACGAATTATCGTTTGGTTTTGCCCTGAAACTCACGAAGAACGAATTGTGTTCCCATTCTTTTCATAGAAATTTTTTGGGTGCTATTTGTCAAAATGGTGCAGGGAGAGGAATATAGTTGAGCAAGTAAACAAAAAAGCCCCTAAAAATTTTAAGAAGGCCTGGAAAACATTTTCGGGGGAGTCCCATTGTTGGTGAGGTATGATTTCGCGTATCTACTGGGGTATTTATGTATGTCATGGTCTCCGGTTGTCATCACTAACATCCCTTGTCCTGAAGATACGGGGGCGGGGTTGGGTTCTTTGGGGGAAAATTACGGATAACAAATCACCTAACGACCCTTTTTCCCGCTGAGGGGGTATGATATCTCGGGTCTTTTGGGAACGTTTTTTAAAAAAAAAACAACGGTGCTGTCCACGCTACATTTTCCCAAAGGGTCTGACCTACCGTACTATATAACTTTGTTAAAAATTTTTTTGGAGGGAAGGGGTAAAACGGGGATGTTAGTTTTGGCCATGGGGGACATTATCATGATGCCCCCCTCCATTTTATCATCACTCCTCAAGAAGTTGATAAGGTAAGGCAATGTGACATTCATGTACACTTGATTAATAGTCTTTTTTGCTCTCTTGAAACCCCCATGATCGGAATTTTCCTAATCGGATCTATACGTATTCGGATACTAAAAAAACACTCCCCACACACACTTAGAAACCTTGCAAGAAAATAATTTGAGCTCTTTATTGTCATGCCTTTTTTCATTTATGAAATTGGAGCTCTTTTTTTTCAGATTTTAATGAATTTTGCTTCATTTTTTCAGCTGATAGAGATATATGGAGAGGCTCTCAAAAACTACTGAAGAAAGGGGGGGCAGAGCTCAAGTCTCAGAGGAAATAAATGATTTGATTATAAGAAAATATTGATAATGGTGAAAACATAGCATGTTTCTATTGAATAGGGGATTGAAAATAAAAGGCAAATCTTGTTTATATCATTATATACCCTTAATTAATTTTTTTTTTAGCTTTTTCCGATAAAACTAACTTATAATTTAATTTTGTAAAAGATAAATAAATGCTCAGTGTTTAATTTTATTTTTTGTTGACTTTTCAAAATAAATGGGATTCTCTATTAAAAACTAAGTTTTCCCCCCCACACATGAATGTTTAGTACCCCCTCCGTTCAAAAAAAAGCCATGTTTATTTTTTTACACAGTTTTATAAAAAGATAAATAGTTAAAGTAGAAATGGAAAGAATTTTTTACATTATTCTCTCTTTATTTTACTATTTCTACGCTTTAACTATTTATTAATCTTTTTTATAAAAAAAATTAAAAAAAGAACGATTTTATTCCAACACAAATTTTTTCCCCTTTTGACTTTAAGAAAATTTTTATTACTCATTTTATAGATTTTAAGTGAAAAATTAAACTACAATTTGGAAAATCATATGGACTACTTGACATGACATTAAAACATCAAATATCAACCTAAAATAATTAGAATTGTAATACACTAAAAATCAATTTAATAACTAACAAGAATTACAAACAAAACTCACTTATAATACATCCAATAAATATACCAGAGATTAAAAAAGTTCTCAAATTCTTCATACAATCAATAAACTAATCTACAACTTATAAAAATATAAGATGAAGAAAAAAGGGAAAATAAGCATACAAATTATCAAATTTGGGAAACCTTTCAGCCTTTCTTTTAGCTCTTCTCTCTAGAACTCAAGGAGGACTTGAACTTACCATTCCCCTTTATAATCTTCTCTTTTTCATAGTCCCCCAACGATTTCTGACAACAACATTCGACATTATCAACAAGAGTTACTTATACACTAAAAATCAGTAAATCTGTGTATGAGAGAGAGTGTGTGGGTACCCTCTGATCTCAGAAAAACAACTCATAAAATGTAACAGCAGCAGCTGCAACAATTCCCAAAATTGGTAGACCTATTTGCTGAAGTCCATCCATTTCTTTTAATTAATGGATAATAAAATCTAAGACGAGGCAATGGTTGATAGTATAGTAGATAACGTTCATGTTCATCCATATATATAATTGGAGGGTGATTGTGTCTTTTCACCTACATCTAGAGCCGGGCCGAACCCATCAAGTTCATGTGGATCCAATGTTGGGCCAGCCTGAACCCACAAGCCGAATCAGTAGCCCGATTCATATATTGTGTGATCCAATATCAGGTGACCTGGGTCGGTTCAGAATCAGGCCTATTCTGGGGTCTGACTGAATGAGTCAATTTTCATGATTTAAATGACTATTAGTACTATTTGATATGGTTCAATGATTCATACTCCCTCCGTCTCACTTTTTGGTCCGGCTTATCATTTTGGTCCCAATTCTAGAGTCCTGTCAATATTCCATACACTGATAAGCCCACATTCCACTAACATTTTTTCACTCACATTTTATTATAAAACTAATATAAAAAAGAAGGATCCGCATTCCATTATTTTTTTTCACCAACTTTCCTTCAAATTTTCTTAAAATCCGTGCCGAACTTAACCGAGATTTTTATAGTGGGACGGAAGGAGAATATGTTGGCCCATTGGGTCAACTCAAACTCCATCATCCCTACTTAATACGAATAATTCAACTAATAATATTCCATACATTAATTTTGTGGAATTTGTTTGTTTGAAGTCAAATAGAGGAAGCACCTAGCTGACTGATTAGGAAATTTTTTCGATTTTTTAAATTTTAAATTATTTAATTTACACAAACAATTGGTTAGATTCCTTTGGTATGGTTGGCTTTGGTGAGATAGTGAGAGAGATAATAGTGATATTTTTAATTAATAGGAAGACAATAGCATGGACTGAGGTAGGTAAATTATGATAAACAAAATTACTGTTTTTTATTAATATAATTTACTACAACTCTTGATTGGTGTTAAAAGAATAAAGCAGTACTCAATTTATCGTTTTCTGTTTGAAATAAAATGTTTTTCCTATCATGGTTATGTAGATCTTTTATTCATGTACTAATGTTAGTTGTTGGCATAAAATTATAAATCGATTGAATCTTGTTAATTCATCTATTGCTTTAAAAATTGTTTGTTTCTATAGAATCGATCAAATTAATCTACATTTTGGGATTACTACATGTATTTGCTGGAATTTATAGGTTTAACATTTGTTTAATTTCTATAATTGCATTAATTGGGAGAAATTGAATAATTAATGTCTTTATCAAGTATTCAAGTGTGACAACACAATGTGTGATCTTGGACGGTTTGGTCGGCCAATTGTGGCCGCCACCAATACAAAATTACCTATATATACTACAATTTAAGTTATACTATTACACAAAATAAGTACTATATTGAATTCTTATATGTTGCTTCTAAATACTACCCCATTAACCTTCTAATATACAAGTATACTATACTCATCTTAATTTTCAAAATTTAATGAAATCACAAAAAAAATAACACCATTTCTCAAGTAAATAGAAAGGTTTGTGTACTTTAATTGTCACTATATAAAATAATAAAGTTATCGTAATCACCTAAAACCTATAGCATTTCAAAAATTAAATGCACCTACCATACTATGCTTTAAAATTCCTCAAATTTGAGACAATATTAGCATTAAATATTAATCACTATCATGTAGTCCGAACCTAATTATTTTTCAATTTGATTAAGATTTCAAAAATCTTACATTGCCTAAATCTAATACTCCCAATATGTTGAGATCTTCCACTTTTTCCCATAGTTTAACAAACATTTTAATATTTTTGCAAAATATAGGCAAATACACTTGCAAAATAAAATAATATAAATAGAATAAAGCATTTTTGAGACTCTATTTAATTCTAAGTTCTTTTTGTGTGTGTGTGTTGTGGGGTGGGAGGGCTTTTTTCCAAGAACATTGAGTCCTTCGACATTCATATTATTTTTTGTTTTTAGTATATTTTCTTTTTGGCTACTATTTGTTTTGTGACAACACAATGATTTGAGTATAGTATAAATAATTTAACCCATACCTTCACAAATTTTATATACTACCAATAACAAAAGAGTGCACGCTTATAAGTTATTATTGCACATGTCATATGCTCACTTATTTTAATTTTGATTATATCTCAAAGTAATGTACTCCTACATATTTTTGAACTTCCCTTTTTAGAACATTTTTTAATATCTAATTTAACCTAATTTTTCATACTTAATTACCAAAAATATGGTCAATCTACAGTAAGTAGTAACTAAAATGAAAAATAAGTCACATTATACCCTCCATCCCGGATAATTCGGGTCACTTTGACCGTGATCGGGTTTTAAGAAGTATAATAAAAGTGGGTTGAAAAGTTAGTGGAATGTGGGTCCTACCTTTATATATTACTACTCGTCCCCTGAAAATTTGATACATATTACCATTTCGGTCCGTCTCCGATAATTTGATACACTTCACTTTTACCATTTTTGCAAATGACTACATATTCCACTAACTCATTCTTACTATATTATAAAACTAATACTTTAAAAGTAGGACCCGCATCCCACCAACTTTTTCAACTCACTTTCTATTAAATTTCTTAAAATCGTCGGTCAAAGTGTAGCAAATTTTGGGGGACGGAGGTAGTAGTTTTAACAAAATGTAAGTAGGAATGAATTAGTAATATGGTCCACTACCAAAAATGGTAAAAATGAAATGAGACAAATTATGTGGGACATAACGAAATGGAAAATCGGATCAATTATCTGACTAAGGAGTATTTGCATTCACAACACACACTATCTAATTTTTCATTAAAACTCGTTACACCAAACTAGCTCACCATATTTTCTCAATCTGAAAAATATATTATAATAATCATCACTTTATTATAAAAATCTAATATTTCAATAACATGTTCACAAAAATTCACAAACTTAAATCTTAAAAATAAAAATACACCAAATTCAATTTTGTAACCTTCCTTTTCCTTTATCACTACTAATTCCAAATTTTCAATATCAAACATTTCTCTCTTAACTCCTCTCTAAAACCCACCCTCTCTCTCTCTCAACAACGAGATCAGCTCACCACCTCTCTCAGGCAAGCTCTCCTCCTCTCATTTTCACCACTTGATCCGCTTTATATCGAGTTTTTTTCGCTTCGTCTCTGTTTTTTTGCTTATATACGTATGTATGCTTCGTTGCTGGTGTCGATCGCTTTGATTTTGTAATTCTGATCTGCGACGGCTTGCCGCAATCTGAAATCTGCGTTAGCTATCTCCGATCGCATCGAATTTGAGCGGTTTTTGCTTTGATTCGACACGCATCGGTCGTTTTATGTGCACACGCGATGTTTTCCCCAATGTTTTGAGCTTTGCTGTGTTTCTGGCGATATGATCGGAATTAATTAATTAATGCTGATTTCATTACGGATTTCGATATTCAAGTCTTTTTTAACTGTAGAGAATATACAGCTGGGAATTGATATTAAAATGACCTTACATGTACCAAAAATGGTGAGGCGGAATTGGCGTAGATGCCGTTTTGAATTAAAGTGCGTGTCGTTTACTCGTGTTTACTGTTTAGTCATGCTTCACAGCGTACATCACTTTATTTTATTGATTTTTTGCGAATTCGGTGCTTTTGAATTTATTTTACTTTTTTATGTAAAAGCTGAAGCAGCATACAATGAATATAGATCGAAATAGTTGACTTAGTAAAATTGCAACCCCTTAATAATAATCGCCCATTGTTTTATGAGCAGCCAATTCAAGTTTCCGTGTTGTGTGATTGTGTTTGTCTGCGACAACTACTTGAGAGTTGAAAAGAATGTGAGACCAAGTATTTAATACTTTTCTTTTTGCTAGGTTGAGGAAAGAGTTGTGCGATGTGACAGCCTTACTTGTAGCTTTTGTTCTAGAAAATATTAATTATACACGCTTTTATATTTTTAAAAACCTCAAATAATGAAGAAGGATTTCTTTTTCCGGATAATATTTAGGAAAATAAACATTAACTAAAGTGGAATCTTTTTGGAAGGTTGGTGTGCTCGCATTTTTATGGCTGAAACAATTTTGACCCATGGTTACTTTTTGCTGGGCCATATCTTTGTTGGAAAGTATAGTGACTCATATTCATACTTTTGTTATTTCATTTAATTCTTTCCAGTGCACATCGTTTGTCTAAAATAACTTTCTTGCTTTCAAGATTTAATTTTGCCTTGATTTGCTTTCGTAATTGATTATTACTACAAGATAATATGTTTTCAATCTTCTATCTTACTGGATACTAATGAGTATTTTATTTACCAAAATGTATAGTTGTAGACTTGTAGTCAGCACTAATGAATTTTATAGGACATAGCTATTTGTGATGCCATTCTCCATCACTCACCTGATTATGAGTATTTTAGTACAAGAACTGTTATGAACTTCATGTATTACTCTTCAAATTTTAGTCACCAAAATTATTTAAGTAACGGATACATACATTGTTTTAATTTTTGTACGTGACCGTTGGGAATTGACGAAGCAGTTTGATCTTATAGTAACTCTGTCTTCTTCCTCTTATGGCTTTTATAGATTAAGGTGCCTTTCATCTAGTCATGGCTGAGGAGGCGCTTGCAAGTCAGGAAATCCCAGTTGCAAAGTTGGCAGAGGGCGCTGAGAGCAATGGCATCCCCGTTAAGGTAAAATTTGCAATTTCAGTGGAATGATCATGGCAGCTAGGACTGTGAATGGACCAAGCTGAACCATCAATTATAAGCTGGGTTTAATTATTTGTGTTTTGCATTCCACTTCAGATAATTGAAGAGAACAAAGAGTGCAAAACAGAGGAAGGAAGGAAAGATGAAGAAACGGCCATGGAAGGAGAATTTGTCAAGGTGGAGAAAGAGTCGTTGGATGTGAAGGATCGCTTTCCATGCTCCTGAGACAGATTCTGTCTCAGAAGAAAAGCCTGTGGATAGCAGCAACAAGGAAGCAACTAGGGAGTTGCTAGAGGCTCAAGAGAAGGTTAAAGAGCTTGAAGATGAACTGAAGAGAATTTCTGATGTGGTTAAAGAAGCTGGAGCGGAAAACATGGTCCTCAAAGACAAGCTCTTGCAGACAGAAGAACGGCTTCAAGTAAGCAAGAAGAATTATGAAGAGCTTGAACTCAACAAAAAACTGCTGGAGCAGAGCTCTGAAGCCGAGGACAGGTACAAGGAGCAGCTCAAAACGTTGCAGGAGGAGATGCAAGTCATGAAGACAAGCACAAGGAGCTCACCAATGTGAAGGAATCCTTTGATCGTCTCAGCCTTGAGCTTGAGACCTCAAGCAAGAAGATTGAGGAGCTTCAGGCCCAGTTGCAATTATCATCCGGAGAAGCTCAAAAGTTTGAGGAGTTGCACAAGGAAAGTGGTTTGCTTGCTGAGTCGGAGACAAAGAAGGCCTTGGAACTCGGAGAGCTTGCTTGAGGCAGCGAAAATCTAGTGCGAAAGAGCGGAAGATCAGATGGCTTCTCTGCAGATTGAGCTGAAAAGCTTGTCTGAGAAGATCGATGAGAGCAAGAAAGTAGAAGAGGCTCTGAAGAGCGTGACAGCTGAGCTTCGCTGTTCAGGGAGAATTCGAGCTTTCAAAATCGCAGGTGCAAGACGTGGAGCAGAGGCTAGCTTCAAAAGAGGCTCTTATTGGTGAAATGACACAAGAATGAACTTGCAAAGGCTGCTGAATCTACAGCCAAGCAACACATTGCTTCACTCGAGAGTTTGCAGACGGAAAGCACAGACAACCTCCAATTGAAAGTATCCCAGCTTGAGGCTTCACAAGCAGAACTGAAGGAGGTTGTGAATGCCAAGACCGAGATTGAAGAACTGCTGAAAAGCCAGGAAACAAAGACGATAGCCTTGCAGGAAGATCTAGAAAAATTGAGCAAAGAAAACAAGCACTGGAAGATGCTGTCTCTGATCTTACTAATAATTCCGTTCAGTTGAAGGAGTTATGCAACGACCTCGAGGCCAAGTTGCAGCAATCCGATGAGAATTTCTGCAAAGCAGATTCGCTTCTAGCAGAAGCAGTGGCGAACAGCAAAGAACTGGAGCGAAATTGAAAACCATCGAAGAGCTTCACACTGAGTCTGGTCACGCTATCACAACTGCTAACCAGAAAAACCAAGAGCTTGAGAGCACGGAGAGGCCTTGAGAGCGGAAGCCGAAGAAGCAAAATCAAAGCTCAGTGAATCTGAAACCAATCGATAGCTGCAGAACAGAGGACAGTTGAGCTAGAGCAACTACTAAACTTGGAAGAATTGAAAAGCCATGATTATCAAAGGGAGTTGAGAGAGTTAACTGAGAAACTATCGAACTGGATTCTGAGTTGAAGAAGGAAACGGGAGAAGCAACAACTCGACATCCAGTTGCAAGAGTCTCAGGCCAAATAGTGAAGTGGAGTCTGAACTGAGCAACTCCACAGCTCTACCATGAGCTCGAGTTAGAATTAAAGGCTGCCTGAAAAATGTGTTGAGCACGAGGGCGAGCCA